>NW_028227476.1:87580-181315 GCF_978045245.1 Mus caroli | reverse complement strand
AAACCTGAAAAATGTCGTAATTGAGAAAAATCACACTGTAGGACCCAGAATATGACGAAAAACCCTGAAAAACATGGAAAATTAAAAATACACGCTGCAGGACACAGAATATGCCGAGAAACCCTGAATAACGTGAAAATTAACGATTCACACTGTCGGACAAAGAATATGGCGAGAAACCATGAAAAAAGTGGAAAATTAAAAATTCACACTGTATTATGCAAAATATGGAAAGAAATACTGAAAAACGTGAAAATTAAAAATTCACACTGAAGGACCTGGAATATGGCAAGAAAACCTGAAAAACGTGGAAATGAGAAAATCACACTGTAGGTCCCAGAATATGACGAAAAAACCTGAAAAAAGTAGAAAATTAAAAATTCACACTGAAGGACCCAGAATATGTAGAGATAACCTGAAAAACGAGGAAAATTAAAAATTCACACTGAGGGACCCAGAATATGGCGAGAAAACCTGAAAAAAGTAGAAAATTAAAATTCACACTGAAGGACCCCGAATATGGCCAGAAAAACTGAAAAAGGTGGAAAATGACAATAATCACACTGTAGGACCCAGAATTGCGAAAAAACTTGAAAAGCGTCGAAAATGAGAAAATCACACTGTAGGACCGAGTGTGCCGAGAAACCCTGAAAACGTGGCAAATTAAAAATACACGGTGTAGGACCCAGAATATGGTAAGAAACCCCTGAAAAAAAGTAGAAAATTAAAATCTCAGAGTGAAGTACCCCAAGAATTGCGAAAAAACTTGAAAATCGTGGAAAATGAGAAAAATCACACTGCTGGACCCAGAATATGCCGATAAACCCTGAAAAACGTGAAAATTAAAAATTCACATTGTCGGACACAGAATATGGCAAGAATCATGAAAAAAGTGGAAAATTAAAAATTCACACTGTATTACCCAGTATATGGCGAGAAATATTGAAAACGTGGAAAATTAAAAAATCACACTGAAGTACCCCCTTATATGGCAAGAAAACCTGAAAAACAAGGAAAATTCAAAACTCACACTAAAGGACCCAGAATATGGCGAGAAATCCTAAAAAAAAAAGATGGAAAATGAGAATAATCACACTATAGAATCCAGATTTGGAAAAAAAAATTGAAAAACGTCGAAAATGAGAAAATCACACTGTAGGACCCAGAATATGCCGAGAAACCCTGAAAACATGGAAAATTAAAAATACACGCTGTAGGACCCAGAATATGGCGAGAAACCCTGAAAAAAGTAGAAAATTACAAACTCACACTGAAGGACCCCAAATATGGCTAGAAAACCTGAAAAATGTGGAAAATGAGAAAATCACACTGCAGGACCCAGAAAATGCCAAGAAACCCTGAAAAACGTGAAAATTAAAAATTCACACTGTTGGACACAGAATATGGCGAGAAATACTGAAAAACGTGGAAAATTTAAAATTCACACTGAAGGTCCTGGAATATGTCAAGAAAAGCTGAAAAAACGTGGAAATGAGAAAAATCACACTGTGGGACCCATAATATGACGGAAAAACATGAAAAACGAGGAAAATTAAAAATTAACACTAAAGTGCCTGGCTTATGGCGAGAAAACCTAAAAAACGAGGAAAACTCAAAACTCATGCTGTAGGACACAGAATATGTTGAGAAACCCTGAAAAATTAGAAAATTAAAAACTCACACTGAAGAACCCCAAATATGGCGAGAGAACCTGAAAAATGTAGAAAATTAAAAATTCACAATGAAGGACCCAGAACATGGCAATAAAACCTGAAAAACGAGGAAAATTCAAAACTCACTATGTAGGACCCAGAATATGGCAAGAAAACCTGAAAAAGGAGGAAAACTCAAAAACTCACACTGTAGAACCCAGAATATGGCGAGAAAACCTGAAAAAGGTGGAAAATGAGAATAATCACACTGTAGGACCGAGATTTGGAAAACAAAAAATTGAAAAACGTTGAAAATGAGAAAATCACACTGTAGGACCCAGAATATGCTGAGAAACCCTGAAAAACGAGGAAAATTAAAAATACACTGTGTAGGACCCAGAATTACGCAAAAACTTGAAAAACGTAGAAAATGAGAAAATCACATGGTAGGACCCAGAATATGCAGAGAAACCCTGAAAAACGTGAAAATTAAAAATTCACACTGTCAGACACAGAATATGGCGAGAAATACTGAAAAACGTGGAAAATTAAAAATACACGCTGTAGGACCCAGAATATGGCTAGAAACCCTGAAAAAAGTAGAAAATTACAAACTCACACTGAAGGACCCCTAATATGGCAAGAAATCCTGAAAAAGGTGGAAAATGAGAAAATCACTCTGTAGGACCCCAGAATTAAAAATTCACACTAAAGGACCCAGAACATCGCAATAAAACCTGAAAAATGAGGAAAAATCAAAACTCACTATGTAGGACCCAGAATATGGCAAGAAAACCTGAAAAAGGGGGAAAACTCAAAACTCACACTGTAGAACCCAGAATATGGCCAGAAAACCTGAAAAGGTGGAAAATGAGAATAATCACACTCTAGGACAGAGAATATGCGGAGAAACCCCGAAAACGTGGAAAATTAAAATACACTCTGTAGAACCCAGAATATGGCGAGAAAACCTGAGAAAAGTAGAAAATTACATACTCACACTGAAGGACTCCAAATTTGGTAGAAAACCTGGTAAAGGTGGAAAATGAGAAAATCACACTGCAGAACACAGATAATGCTGAGAAACCCTGAAAAACGTGGAAATGAGAAAATCACACTGTAGGACCCAGAATGGAAAAAACTTGAAAAATTGTAAAATGAGAAAATCACACTGTAGGTCCCAGAATATGGCGAGAAACCCCGAAAAACATGCAAAATTAAATATAAACGCTGTAGGACCCAGAATAAGGCAAGAACCCTGTAAAAAGTAGATAATTAAAAACTCACACTGAAAGACCTGGAATATGGCGACAAAACCAGAAAAACATGGAAAATTAATAACTCACACTCAAGGATTTGGAATATAGGGAGAAAACCTTAAAAATGTGGAAAATTATCAACTCACTCAGAAAGACCTGGAATATGGCCAGAAAACCTGAAAACCGTGGAAGGACATAGAATATGGCGAGAAATCTTGAAAAGGTAGAAAATTAAAAATTCACACTGTAGGACCCAAAATATGTTGAGAAACCCTGAAAAACGTGGAAAATTAAAAACTCACACTGAAGGACTTGGAATATGATGAAAAACCCTGAAAAAAGTGGAAAATTAAAAATTCCACTTAAGGACATAGAATATGGCAAGAAACCCTGAAAAAGGTGGAAAAACAGAAATTCCCACTGTAGGACACAAAATTGCGAAAATAACTTGAAAAGGGGGGAAAAATGAGAAAAACATACTGTAAGACCCAGAATATGCGAGAAAACCCTGAAAAACGTGAAAAGTAAAAATTCACAAGGTCAGACCTAGAACATGAAGAGAAACCATGAAAAAAGTGGAAAATTAAAAATTCACACTGTGCTACCCAGAATATGGGGAGAAACACTGAAAAATGTGGAAAATTAAAAATTTACACTGAAGGACCTGGAATATGGCACAAAAACCTGAAAAACTTGGAAATGAGAAAATCACACTGTAGGACCCAGAATATGATGAAAACTCCTGAAAAACATGGAAAATTAAAAATTCACACTGAAGGACCCGGAATATGGCTACAAAACCAGAAAAAATAAAAACTCACACTGAAGGACCCAGAATATGGCGAGATAACCTGAAAAAAGTAGAAAATTAAAAATTCACACTGAAAGACCCCGAATATGGCGAGAAAACCTGAAAGGTGGAAAATGAGAATAATCACACTGTAGGACCCAGAATTGCGAAAAAACATGAAAAATATCGAAAATGAGAAAATCACACTGTAGGACCCAGAATGTGCCAAGAAACCATGAACAACGTGGAAAATTAAAAACACACACTATAGGACCCAGAATATGGCCAGAAACCCTGAAAAAGTACAAAATTAAAAACTCACACTGAAGGACCCCAAATATTGCGATTAAACCTGAAAAAAGTGGAAAATGAGAAAATCACACTGTATTACCCAGAATATGGCAAGAAATACTGAAAAACCTGGAAAATTAAAAATTCACACTGAAGGACGTGGAATATGGCTAGAAAACCTGAAAAACATGGAAATGAGAAAATCACACTGTAAGACCCAGAATATAACGAAAAAACCTGAAAAACGTGGAAAATAAAAAATTCACACTGAAGGACCCGGAATATGTAGAGAAACCCTGAAAAACGTGAAAATTAAAAATTCACACTGAAGGACCCAGAATATGTCGAGAAAACCTGAAAAACGAGGAAAATTAAAACCTCACACTGAAGGATCCCGAATATGGCGAGAAAACCTGAAAAAGTTTAAAAATGATAATAATCACACTGTAGGACCCAGAATTGCGAAAAAATTTGTAAAAAGTCCTAAATGAGAAAATCACACTGTAGGACCCAGAATATGGCGAGAAACCCTGAAAAAAGTAGAAAATTAAAAACTCACACTGAAGGACCCCGAATATGGAGAGAAAACCTGAAAAAGGTGGAAAATGAGATAATCACAGTGTAGAACCAAGAATATGCCACGAAACCCTGAAAAACGTGGAAAATTAAAAATATACACAATAGGACCCAGAATATGGCGAGAAAACCTGAAAAAATTAGAAAATTAAAAACTCACACTGAAGGACCCAAAATATGGCGAGGAACCCTGAAAGGTGGAAAATGAGAAATCACAGTGATTAACGAAAAAACTTGAAAAACATCGAAAATGAGAAAATCACAGTGGAGGACCCAGAATATGCCTAGAAACACTGAATACATGAAAATTAAAAATTCACACTGTATTTCCCAGAATATGGCAAGAAATACTAAAAAACGAGGAAAAGTAAAAATTCACACTGAAGGACCTGGAATATGGCAAGAAAACCAGAAAAACAAGGAACATTAAAAATTCAAACTGAAGGACCCAGAATATGGCGAAAAACCCTGAAAAAAGTAGAAAATTAAAAGCTCACACTGAAGGACCCCAAATATGGCGAAAAAAACCTGAAAAAGGTGGAAAATGAGAAAACCACACTGTAGGACCTAGAATTACAAAAAAAACTTGAAAAACTAGGAAATTAGAAACTCACACTGAAGGACCCCGAATATGGCGAGAAAACCTGAAAAAAGGTGGAAAATGAGAAAATCACACTGTAGGACCCAGAATAGCGAAAAAACTTGAAAACCGTCGAAAATAAAAAAAAAAAAAATCACACTGTAGGACCCAGAATATGCGGAGAAACCCTTGAAAAACGTGGAAAAATAAAATACACGCTGTAGGAACCAGAATATATTGAGAAACCCTGAAAAAGTAGAAAATCAAAAACTCACACTGAAGGACCCCAAATACGGGGAGAAATCCTGAAAAACGTGGAAATGAGAAAATCACACTCTAGGACCAAGAATATGACGAAAACATCTGAAAAACGAGGAAAATTAAAAATTCACACTGAAGGACCGGGAATATGGCAAGAAAACCTGAAAAACGAGGAAAATTAAAAACACAAACTGAAGGACCCGGAATATGGAGAGAAAACATGAAAAACATGGAAAATTAAATATTCACACTGAAGGACCCAGAATATGCTGAGAAAACCTGAAAAAGTTGGATAATGAGCATTTCACAGTGTAGGACACAGAACATGACGAAAAAAAACTTAAAAACGTTTAAAATTAAAAATTCACACTGTAGGACCAGAATATGGCGAGAAACCCAGAGAAACGTGGAAAATTTAAAAATCACACTGTAGGACACAGAATATGGCGATTAACCCTGTAAAAAGTAGAATATTAAAAACTCACACTGAAGTACCCCGAAAATGGCAAGAAAACCTGAAAAAGGTGGAAAATGAGAAAATCACACTGTAGGATCCAGAATTGTGAAACAAAAAACTTGAAAAATGTCAAAAATGAGAAAATCACACTGTAGGACCCAGAATAGGCCGAGTAACCCTGAAAAACGTGGAAAATTAAAAATACACGCTGTAGGACCCAGAATATGGCAAGAAACCCTGAAAGAATTAGAAAATTAAAAACTCACACTGAAGGACCCGGAATATGGCGAGAAAACCTGAAAAAGGTGGAAAATGAGAAAATCACACTGTAGGACCAGAATTGCAAAACAAAAAACTTGAAAAATATCAAAAATGAGAAAATCACACTGTAGGACCCAGAATATGCCGAGTAACCCTGAAAAACGTGCAAAATTAAAAATACATGCTGTAGGACCCAGAATATGGCGAGAAACCCTGAAAAAAGTAGAAAATTACAAACTCACACCGAAGGACCCCAAATATGGCGAGAAAACCTGAAAAAGGTGGAAAATGAGAAAATCACACTGTAGGACCCAGAATTACGAAAAAACTTTAAAAACGTGGAAAATGAGAAAATCACTCTTCAGGACCCAAAATATGCCAAGAAACCGTGAAAAACGTGAAAATTAAAAATTCACACTGTCAGACCCACATTATGGCGAGAAACCTTGAAAAAAATTGGACAATAAAAATTCACACTGTATTACCCAGAATACGGCCAGCAACCCTGAAAAAAGTAGATAACTATAAACTCACACTGATGGATGAGGATATGGCTAGAAAACATGAAAAAGGTGGAAAATGAGAAAATCACACTGCAGGACCCAGAATATGCTGAGAATCCCTGAAAATCGTGGAAAATTAAAAATTCACACTGAAGGACCCGGAATTTGGCGAGAAAACCTGAAAAACGAGGAAAATTAAAAATTCACACTGTATTACCCAAAATATGGGGAGAAATACTGAAAAACGTGGAAAATTAAAAATTCACACTGCAGGACCTGGAATATGGCAAGAAATCCTGAAAAACTTGGAAACGAGAATATCACACTGTAGGACCCAGAATATGATGAAAAAACCTGAAAAACGTGGAAAATTAAAAATTCACACTGAAGGAATCAGAATATGGCGAGAAAACCTGAAAAAACGAGGAAAATTAAAAACTCACACTGTAGGACCTAGATTATGGCGAGATAACCTGAAAAAGGTGGAAAATGAGAAAATCACATGTAGGACCCAGAATTGTGAGAAAACCTGAAAAAGGTTGAAAACGAGAAAATAACACTGCAGGAGCCAGAATATGCTGAGAAAACCTGAAAAACATTGAAAATTAAATATTCACACTATAGGACCCTGAATATGGCGAGAAACACTGAAAAAGGAAAAAAACGAGAAAATCACACTGTAATAATCAGAATATGACGAAATAACTTAAAAACGTGGAAAATTTAAAATTCACACTGTAGTACCCAGAATATGGCAAGAAAACCTTAAAAACTAAAAATTAAAAAACTCACACTGAAGGACCCCAAATATGACGAGAAAACCTGAAAAACATGGAAATGAAAAAATCACACTGTAGAACCAGATTATGACGAAGAAACCTGAAAAATGTGGAAAAATAAAAATTCACACTCAAGGACCCGGATATAGCGAGCAAAACTGAAAAACGAGGAAAATTAAAATCTCACACTGAAGGACCCAGAATATGGCGAGAAAACCTGTAAAACCTAGAAAATTAAATATTCACACTGGAGGACACAGAATATTTTGAGAAACTCTGTAAAATCTTGAAAATTAAAAATTCACTCTAAAGGACCAAATATGGCAAGAAACCTTGAAAAACGTGGAAAATTAAAAATTCACACTGAAGAACCTGGAATATGGCAAGAAAATAAGAAAAACGTGGAAATGAGAAAATCACACTGTATGACCTTGAATATGGCGAGAAAACCTGAAAAACGAGGAAAATTAAAAACTCACACTGAAGGACCCAGAATATGGCGAGAAAACCTGAAAAACATGGAAAATTAAATATTCACAAAGTAGAACCCAGGATAGGGAGAGAAACACTGAAAAAAGTGGAAAATTAAAAATTCACACTCTAGGAACAGAATATGGCAAGAAAACTTGAAAAACGTGGAAAATCGAAATTCACACTGTAGGACTCAGAATATGCCGAGAAGACCTGAAAAAGTTGGAAAATGAGAAAATCACACTGAAGGACCCAGAATATGACGAAAAAAACTTAAAAAGGTTTAAAATTAAAAATTCATACTGTAGGACACAGAACATGGCAAGAAAACCTGAAAAACGTGAAAAATTTAAAATTCACACTGTAGGATGCAGAATATGGCGAGAAACACTGAAAAAAGTAAAAAATTTAAATCTCACACTGAAGGACCCTGAATATGTCGAGAAAACCTGAAAAAGGTGGAAAATGAGAAAATCACACTATAGGACCCAGAATTGCGAAAAAAATTGAAAAACGTCGAAAATGAGAAAATCACACTGTAGGACCCAGAATTACGAAAAAATTTATAAAACGTGGAAAATGAGAAAATCACACTGCAGGACCTAGAATATGCTGAGTAACCCTGAAAAACATGAAAATTAAAAATTCACACTGTCGGACACAGAATATGGCGAGAAACCATGAAAAAAGTGGAAAATTAAAAATTCACACTGTATTACCCAGAATATGGCGAGAAACACTGAAAAACATGGAAAATTAAAAATTCACCCTGAAGGACCTGGAATATGGCAAGAAAACCTGAAAAACGAGAAAATGAGAAAAATCACACTGTAGTACCCAGAATATGACGAAAAAACCTGAAAAACGTGGAAAATTAAAAACTCACACTGAATGACCCAGAATATGGCAAGAAAACCTGAAAAAAGTAAAAAACTAAAAATTCACACTGAAAGACCCCGAATATGGCGAGAAAACCTGAAAAAGGTGGAAAATGAGAATAAATGACTGTAGGACCCAGAATTGCGAAAAAACTTGAAAAACTTCGAAAATGAGAAAATCACACTTTAGGACCCAGAATATGCCGAGAAACCCTGAAAAACGTGGAAAATTAAAAATACGCGCTGTTGGACCCAGAATATGGTGAGAAACCGGAAAAACGTGGAAAATTAAAAATACACTCTGTTAGACCCAGAATATGGCAAGAAACCCTGCAAAAGGTGAAAAACGAGAAAATCACACTGTAAGACCCAGAATTACGAAAAAACCTGAAAAACTTGGAAAATGAGAAAATCACACTGCAGGAAACAGAATATGCCGAGAAACCCTGAAAAACGTGGAAAAATAAAAATTCACACTGAAGGACCCGGAATATAGCGAGAAAACCTGAAAAAGGTGGAAAATGAGAAAATCACATGTAGAACCCAGAATAGCGAAAAAACTTGAAAAAGGTGAAAAATGAGAAAATCACACTGCAGGACCCAGAATATGCTGAGAAACCCTGATAATCATGGAAAATTAAATGTTCACACTGTAGGACCCAGAATATGCCTAGAAACCCTTGAAAAACTTGGAAAAAAAAATACACGCTGTAGGAACCAGAATATATTGAGAAACCCTGAAAAAGTAGGAAATCAAAAACTCACACTGAAGGACCCCGAATATGGGGAGAAATCCTAAAAAACGTGGAAATGAGAAAATCACACTCTAGGACCCAGAATATGACGAAAAAACCTGAAAAACATGGAAAATTAAAAATTCACACTGAAGGTCCGGGAATATGGTGAGAAAACCTGAAAAACGAGGAAAATTAAAAACAAAAACTGAAGGACCCAGAATATGGCGAGAAAACATGAAAAACATGGAAAATTAAATATTCACACTGTAGGACCCAGAATATGGCGAGAAACACTGAAAAAGGAGGAAAATGAGAAAATCACACTATAGGACCAGAATATGGCAAGAAACCTTGAAAAACGTGGAAAATTAAAAATTCACAATGTAGGACCCAGAATATGCTGAGAAAATTTGAAAAAGTTGGATAATGAGAATATCAAACTGTAGGACCCAGAACATGACGAAAAAAACTTAAAAACGTTTAAAATTAAAAAATCAAACTGTAGGACCTGAATATGGCGAGAAACCCTGAGAATCGTGGAAAATTTAAAAATCACACTGTAGGACGCAGAATATGGCGATTAACCCTGTAAAAAGTGGAATATTAAAAACTCACACTGAAGTACCCCGAAATTGGCAAGAAAACCTGAAAAAGGTGGAAAATGAAAAAAATCACACTGTAGGACCCAAAATATGCTGAGTAACCCTGAAAAACTTGGAAAATTAAAAATACACGCTGTAGGACCCAGAATATGGCAAAAAACCCTGAAAGAATTAGAAAATTAAAAACTCACACTGAAGGAACCGGAATATGGCAAGAAAACCTGAAAAAGTGGAAAATGAGAAAATCACACTGCAGGACCCAGAATATGCCGAGAAATGCTGAAAAACGTGAAAATTAAAAATTGACACTGTTGGACACAGAATATGGCAAGAATCATGAAAAAAGTGGAAAATTAAAAAGTCACACTGTATATGGCGAGAAACTTAGAAAACGTGGAAAATTCAAAATTCACACTGAAGGACCCCTAATATGGCGAGAAAACCAAAAAAACAAGGAAAATTCAAAACTCACACTGTAGGACCCAGAATATAGCGAGAAATCATGAAAAAGATGGAAAATGAGAATAATCACACTATAGAACCCAGATTTGGAAAAAAAAATTGAAAAACGTCGAAAATGGGAAAATCACACTGTAGGACCCAGAATATGCCTAGAAACCCTGAAAACGTGGAAAATTAAAAATATACGCTGGGGGAACCAGATTATGGCGAGAAACCATGAAAAAATTGGACAATGAAAATTCTCACTGTATTACCCAGAATATGGCAATCAACCCTGAAAAAAGTAGATAACTATAAACTCACACTGATGGACCCGGAATATGGCTAGAAAACCTGAAAAAGGTGGAAAATGAGAAAATCACACTGCAGGACCCAGAATATGCTGAGAATCCCTGAAAATCGTGGAAAATTAAAAATTCACACTGAAGGACCCGGAATTTGGCGAGAAAACCTGAAAAACGAGGAAAATTAAAAACTCAAACTGAAGGACACAGAATATGCTGAGAAAACCTGAAAAACGTGAAAATTAAAAATTCACACTGTCGGACACAGAATATTTCGAGAAAACATGAAAAAAAGAGGAAAATTAAAATTCACAATGTATTACCCAAAATATGGGGAGAAATACTGAAAAACGTGGAAAATTAAAAATTCACACTGCAGGACCTGGAATATGGCAAGAAATCCTGAAAAACTTGGAAATGAGAAAATCACACTGTAGGACCCAGAATATGATGAAAAAACCTGAAAAACGTGGAAAATTAAAAATTCACACTGAAGAAATCTGAATATGGCAAGAAAACCTGAAAAAACGAGGAAAATTAAAAACTCACACTGTAGGACCCAGAATATGCCAAGAAACACGGAAAAAAGTGAAAATTAAAAATTCACATTGTTGGACACAATATGGCGAGAAACCAATAAAAAAGTGTGAAATTAAAAATTCACACTGTATTTCCCAGAATATGTCGAGAAATACTGAAAAACGTGTTAAATTAAAAATTCACACTGAAAGACCTGAAAAACGTGGAAATGAGAAGATCACACTTTAGGACTCAGAATATGATTTAAAAAACTGAGAAACGTGGAAAATAAAAAATACACGCTGTAGGACACAGAATATGTCGAGAAACCCTGAAAAATTATAAAATTAAAATCTCACACTGAAGGACCCCAAATATGGCTAGAAAGGCTGTAAAAAGTTGGAAAATGAGAAAATCACACTGTAGGACCCAGAATTACGAAAAAATTTATAAAACGTGGAAAATGAGAAAATCACACTGCAGGACCTAGAATATGCTGAGTAACCCTGAAAAACATGAAAATTAAAAATTCACACTGTCGGACACAGAATATGGCGAGAAACCATGAAAAAAGTGGAAAATTAAAAATTCACACTGTATTACCCAGAATATGGCGAGAAATACTGAAAAACGTGGAAAATTAAAAATTCACCCTGAAGGACCTGGAATATGGCAAGAAAACCTGAAAAACGAGAAAATGAGAAAAATCACTCTGTAGTACCCAGAATATGACGAAAAAACCTGAAAAACGTGGAAAATTAAAAACTCACACTGAATGACCCAGAATATGGCAAGAAAACCTGAAAAAAGTAAAAAACTAAAAATTCACACTGAAAGACCCCGAATATGGCGAGAAAACCTGAAAAAGGTGGAAAATGAGAATAAATGACTGTAGGACCCAGAATTGCGAAAAAACTTGAAAAACTTCGAAAATGAGAAAATCACACTTTAGGACCCAGAATATGCCGAGAAACCCTGAAAAACGTGGAAAATTAAAAATACGCGCTGTTGGACCCAGAATATGGTGAGAAACCGGAAAAACGTGGAAAATTAAAAATACACTCTGTTGGACCCAGAATATGGCAAGAAACCCTGCAAAAGGTGAAAAACGAGAAAATCACACTGTAAGACCCAGAATTACGAAAAAACCTGAAAAACTTGGAAAATGAGAAAATCACACTGAAGGAAACAGAATATGCCGAGAAACCCTGAAAAACGTGGAAAATTAAAAATTCACACTGAAGGACCCGGAATATAGCGAGAAAACCTGAAAAAGGTGGAAAATGAGAAAATCACATGTAGAACCCAGAATAGCGAAAAAACTTGAAAAAGGTGAAAAATGAGAAAATCACACTGCAGGACCCAGAATATGCTGAGAAACCCTGATAATCATGGAAAATTAAATGTTCACACTGTAGGACCCAGAATATGCCTAGAAACCCTTGAAAAACTTGGAAAAATAAAATACACGCTGTAGGAACCAGAATATATTGAGAAACCCTGAAAAAGTAGGAAATCAAAAACTCACACTGAAGGACCCCGAATATGGGGAGAAATCCTAAAAAACGTGGAAATGAGAAAATCACACTCTAGGACCCAGAATATGACGAAAAAACCTGAAAAACATGGAAAATTAAAAATTCACACTGAAGGTCCGGGAATATGGTGAGAAAACCTGAAAAACGAGGAAAATTAAAAACACAAACTGAAGGACCCAGAATATGGCGAGAAAACATGAAAAACATGGAAAATTAAATATTCACACTGTAGGACCCAGAATATGGCGAGAAACACTGAAAAAGGAGGAAAATGAGAAAATCACACTATAGGACCAGAATATGGCAAGAAACCTTGAAAAATGTGGAAAATTAAAAATTCACAATGTAGGACCCAGAATATGCTGAGAAAATCTGAAAAAGTTGGATAATGAGAATATCAAACTGTAGGACCCAGAACATGACGAAAAAAACTTAAAAACGTTTAAAATTAAAAATTCAAACTGTAGGACCTGAATATGGCGAGAAACCCTGAGAATCGTGGAAAATTTAAAAATCACACTGTAGGACGCAGAATATGGCGATTAACCCTGTAAAAAGTGGAATATTAAAAACTCACACTGAAGTACCCCGAAAATGGCAAGAAAACCTGAAAAAGGTGGAAAATGAAAAAAATCACACTGTAGGACCCAAAATATGCTGAGTAACCCTGAAAAACTTGGAAAATTAAAAATACACGCTGTAGGACCCAGAATATGGCAAAAAACCCTGAAAGAATTAGAAAATTAAAAACTCACATTGAAGGAACCGGAATATGGCAAGAAAACCTGAAAAAGTGGAAAGTCTCTCTCTGTCTCTCTCTCTATGTCTCTCTCTGTCTCTCTCTTTCTCTATCTCTGTCTCTCTTTATTTCTCTCTGTCTCTATCTGTCTCTCTCTCTGTCTCTCTCTGTCTCTCTCTCTCTCTCTGTCTCTTTCCCTCTCTCTGTCTCTCTCTGTCTCTCTCTCTGTCTCTCTCTGTCTCTCTCTGTCACTCTGTCTCTCTCTGTCTCTCTCTGTCCCTCTCTGTCTCTCTCTGTGTCTTTCTTTGTATCTCTCTGTCTCTCTCTTTATGTCTCTCTCTCTCTCTCTTTCTCTCTCTCTGTATCTCTCTGTCTCTCTCTGTGTCTTTCTTTGTCTCTCTCTGTCTCTCTTTGTCTCTCTCTGTCACTCTCTCTATGTCTATCTCTGTCTCTCTCTTTCTCTATCTCTGTCTCTCTCTGTTTCTCTCTGTCTCTATCTCTCTGTGTGTCTCTTTCTTTCCCTCTCTCTGTCTCTATCTCTTTCTCTTTCTGTCTCTCTCTGTCACTCTGTCTCTCTCTGTCTCTCTCTGTCTCTCTCTGTCTATCTGTCTCTCTCTGTCTCTCTCTCTGTCTCTGTCTCTCTCTGTGTCTATCTTTGTCTCTCTCTGTCTCTCTGTCTCTCTCTGATTCTCTCTGTGTCTCTCTCTATCTCTCTCTCTCTGTCTCTCTCTGTCTCTCTCTGTCTCTCTCAATGTATCTCTCTGTCTCTCTATGTCTCTCTCTGTGTCTTTCTTTGTCTCTCTCTGTCTCTCTCTGTCTCTCTGTGTGTCTCTCTCTGTCTCTCTCTCTATCTCTGTCTCTCTCTGTCTTTCTCACTCTGTCTCTGTCTCTCTCTGACTCTCTCTGTCTCTCTCTTTCTCTCTGTCTCTCTCTGTCTCTCTCTTTCTCTCTGTCTCTCTCTTTCCCTCTCTCTGTCTCTCTCTGTCTCTATCTCTGTCTCTCTCTGTCCTTCTGACTCTTTCTGTCTCTCTCTGTCTCTCTCTCTGTCTCTCTCTGTCTCTCTCCTTCTCTCTCTCTGTCTCTCTCTTTCCCTCTCTCTGTCTCTCTCTGTCTCTATCTCTGTCTCTCTCTGTCTCTCTCTGTCACTCTGTCTCTCTCTGTCTCTCTCTGTCTATCTGTCACTCTCTGTCTCTCTCTCTGTATCTCTCTATCTCTGTCTTTCTCTGTGTCTTTCTTTGTCTCGCTCTGTCTCTCTCTGTCTCTCTCTGTCTCTCTCTCTATGTCTCTCTTTGTCTCTCTCTTTCTCTATCTCTGTCTCTCTCTGTTTCTCTGTCTCTATCTGTCTCTCTCTCTGTCTCTCTCTGTCTCTCTCTGTCTCTCTCTTTCCCTCTCTCTGTCTCTCTCTGTCTCTATCTCTGTCTCTCTCTGTCTCTCTCTGTCACTCTGTCTCTCTCTGTCTCTCACTGTCTCTCTCTGTCTCTCTCTGTCTATCTGACTCTCTCTGTCTCTCTCTGTCTCTCTCTCTTTCTCTGTCTCTGTCTCTCTCTGTCTCTCTGTCTCTATCTGTCTCTCTCTCTGTCTCTCTCTGTCCCTCACTCTGTATCTCTCTGTCTCTATCTCTGTCTCTCTCTGTCTCTCTCTGTCACTCTGTCCCTCTCTGTCTCTCTCTGTCTCTCTCTCTATCTCTCTCTCTCTGTCTCTCTCTGTCTCTCTCTGTCTAACTCTATCTGTCTCTGTCTCTCTCTGTCTCCATCTGTCACTCTGTCTGTCTCTCTCTGTCTCTCTCTGTCCCTTCTGTCTCTATCTCTGTATCTCTCTGTCTCTCTCTCTGTCTCTCTATGTCTCTCTCTGTGTCTTTCTTTGTCTCTCTCTGTCTCTTTCTGTCTCTCTCTGTGTCTCTCTCTGTCTCTCTCTATCTCTGTCTCTTTCTGTCTTTCTCACTCTGTCTCTGTCTCTCTCTGTCCCTCTCTCTGTCTCTCTCTGTCTCTATCTCTGTCTCTCTCTGACTCTCTCTGTCTCTCTCTTTCTCTCTGTCTCTCTCTGTCTCTCTCTCTTTATCTCTCTCTCTCTCTCTGTGTCTCTCTCTGTCTTTCTCTGTCTCTTATTCTGTCTCTCTCTGTCTTTCTCTGGGTCTTCCTTTGTCTCTCTCTGTCTGTCTCTGTCTCACTCTCTGTCTTTCTCTGTCTCTCTCTGTGTCTCTCTCTGTCCTTCTGACTCTTTCTGTCTCTCTCTCTGTGTCTCTCTGTGTCTCTCTGTCTCTCTCTATGTCTTTCATTGTCTCTCTCTGTCTCTCTCTGTCTATCTCTCTGTCTCTCTCTGTCTCTCTCTGTCTCTATCTCTGTCTCTCTCTGTCTCTCTATGTCTCTCTATGTCTCTCTTAAAGTATCTCTCTGTCTCTCTATGTCTCTCTCTGTGTCTTTCTTTGTCTCTCTCTGTCTCTCTCTCTGTCTCTCTGTCTCTCTCTGTCTCTCTCTGTCTCTATCTCTGTCTCTCTCTGTCTCTCTCTGTCTCTCTCTGTTTGTCTTTGTCTCTCTGTGTGTCTCTCTGTGTGTCTCTCTGTGTCTCTCTCTGTGTCTCTCTGTGTCTCTCTGTCTCTCTCAATGTATCTCTCTGTCTCTCTATGTCTCTCTCTGTCTTTCTTTGTCTCTCTCTGTCTCTCTCTGTCTCTCTCTGTGTCTTTCTCTGTCTCTCTCTCTATCTCTGTCTCTCTCTGTCTTTCTCACTCTGTCTCTGTCTCACTCTGTCTCTATCTCTGTCTCTCTCTGACTCTCTCTGTCTCTCTCTTTCTCTCTGTCTCTCTCTGTCTCTCTCTGTCTCTCTCTCTGTATCTCTCTGTCTCTCTCTGTCTCTCTCTCTGTGTCTCTCTCTTTCTCTGTCTCTATCTCTGTCTCGCTCTGTCTCTCTCTGTGTCTTTCTTTGTCTCTCTCTGTCTCTCTCTGTCTCACTGTCTGTCTCTCTCTGTCTTTCTCTGTCTCTCTCTGTGTCTCTCTCTGTCTTTCTCTGTCTCTATCTCTGTCTCTCTCTGTCTCTCTCTGTCCTTCTGACTCTTTATGTCTCTCTCTGTCTCTCTCTCTGTATCTCTCTGTCTCTCTCTGTCTCTCTCTGTTTCTCTCTCTGTCTCTCTCTCTGTCTCTCTCTCTGTCTCTCTCTATGTCTCTCTCTCTTTCTCACTCTGTGTATCTCTGTCTCACTCTGTGTCTCTCTCTGTCTCACTCTGTCTCTCTCTGTCTCTCTCTGTCTCTCTCTCTGTCTCTCTGTCTCTCTCTGTCTCTCTCTCTGTCTCTCACTGTCTGTCTCTGTCTGTCTCTGTCTCTCTCTGTCTCTCTCTGTCTCTCTCTCTGTCTCTCTCTGTGTCTCTCTGTGTCTCTCTGTGTCTCTCTCTGTGTCTCTCTGTGTCTCTCTCTGTGTCTCTCTGTGTCTCTCTGTGTCTCTCTGTCTCTCTCTGTGTCTCTCTCTGTCTCTCTCTGTCTATCTCTGTCTCTCTCTGTCTCTCTCAATGTATCTCTCTGTCTCTCTATGACTCTCTCTGTGTCTTTCTTTGTCTCTCTCAGTCTCTCTCTCTCTCTCTCTCTGTCTCACTCTGTCTCTCTCTGTGTCTCTCTTTGTCTCTCTCTCTGTATCTCTCTGTCTCTCTCTGTCTCTCTCTGTCTCTCTCTCTGTGTCTCTCTCTGTCTTTCTTTTTCTCTATCTATATCTCTCTCTGTCTCTCTCTGTGTCTTTTTTTGTCTCTCTCTGTCTCTCTCTGTCTCTCTTAGTCTCTCTCTGTGTCTTTCATTGTCTCTCTCTGTCTCTCTCTGTCTTTCGGTGTCTCTCTCTCTGTCTCTCTCTGTCTCACTCTCTGTCTCTCTCTGTCTCTATCTCTGTCTCTCTCTGTCTCTCTCTGTCTGTCTCTGTCTGTCTATGTCTATCTCTGTCTCTCTCTGTGTCTCTCTCTGTCTCTCTCTGTGTCTCTCTGTGTCTCTCTGTCTCTCTCTGTGTCTCTCTCTGTCTCTCTCTGTCTCTATCTCTGTCTCTCTCTGTCTCTCTATGTCTCTCTCAATGTATCTCTCTGTCTCTCTATGTCTCTCTCTGTGTCTTTCTTTGTCTCTCTCTGTCTCTCTCTTTCTGTGTCTCACTCTGTCTCTCTCTGTCTCTCTCTCTGTCTCTGTTTCTGTCTCTCTCTCTGTCTCTCTCTGTCTCTCTCTCTAACTCTGTCTCTCTCTGTATTTCTCACTCTGTCTCTCTCTGTCCCTCTCTCTGTCTCTCTCTGTCTCTATCTCTGTCTCTCTCTGACTCTCTCTGTCTCTCTCTTTCTCTCTGTCTCTCTCTGTCTCTCTTTGTCTCTCTGTCTGTATCTCTCTGTCTCTCTCTGTCTCTCTCTCTCAGTATCTCCCTCTGTCTTTCTTTGTCTCTATGTCTGACTCTTTCTGTCTCTCTTGTGACTTTCTTTGTCTCTTCTATGTCTCTCTGTGTCTCTCTCTCTGTCTCCCTCAGTCTCTGTCTGTGTCTCTCTCTGTCTTTCTCTGTCTCTATCTCTGTCTCTCTGTCTCTCTCTGTCTCTCTCTGTCCTTCTGTATCTTTCTGTCTCTCTCTGTCTCTCTCTCTGTATCTCTCTGTCTCTCTCTGTCTCTCTCTGTCTTTCTTTGTCTCTCTCTGTCTCTCTCTGTCTCTTTGTGTCTCTCTCTATCTCTCTCTGTCTCTCTCTGTCTCTATCTCTGTCTCTCTCTGTCTCTCTCTGTCTGTCTCTGTCTCTCTGTGTCTCTCTCTCTGTCTCTCTCTGTGTCTCTCTCTGTGTGTCTCTGTCTCTCTCTGTTTCTCTCTCTGTCTCTCTCTGTCTCTCTCTCTCAGTATCTCCCTCTGTCTTTCTTTGCCTCTATGTCTGACTCTTTCTGTCTCTCTTGTGACTTTCTTTGTCTCTTCTATGTCTCTCTGTGTCTCTCTCTCTGACTTCCTCAGTATCTCTCTGTGTCTCTCTCTGTCTTTCTCTGTAGCTATCTCTGTCTCTCTGTCTCTCTCTGTCTCTCTCTGTCCTTCTGTATCTTTCTGTCTCTCTCTGTCTCTCTCTCTGTCTCTCTCTGTCTCTATCTCTGTCTCTCTCTGTCTCTCTCTGTCTGTCTCTGTCTCTCTGTGTCTCTCTCTCTGTCTCTCTCTGTGTCTCTCTCTGTGTGTCTCTGTCTCTCTCTGTTTCTCTCTCTGTCTCTCTCTGTCTCTAACTCTGTCTCTCTCTGTCTCTCTGACTCTCTCTGTATCTCTCTGTCTCTCTCTGTCTCTCTCTGTGTTTTTCTTGGTCTCTCTCTGTCTCTCTCTGTCTCTCTCTGTCTCTCTCTGTCTCTCTGTGTTTTTCTTTGTCTCTCTCTGTCTCTCTCTGTCTCACTCTGTCTCTCTCTGTCTCTCTTTGTCTCTCTCTCTGTCTCTCTCTGTCTCTCTCTGTCTCTCTCTCTTTCTCACTCTGTGTATCTCTGTCTCTCTCTGTGTCTCTCTGTCTCACTCTGTCTTTCTCTGTCTCTCTCTGTCTCTCTCTCTGTCTCTCTGTCTCTCTCTGTCTCTCTCTGTCTCTATATTTGTCTCTCTCTGTCTCTCTCTGTCTCTCTCTGTCTGTCTCTGTCTCTCTGTGTGTCTCTCTCTGTGTCTCTCTGTGTCTCTCTCTGTGTCTCTCTCTGTCTCTCTGTCTCTCTCAATGTATCTCTCTGTCTCTCTATGTCTCTCTCTGTCTTTCTTTGTCTCTCTCTGTCTCTCTCTGTCTCTCTATGTGACTTTCAGTGGCCCCACACAGCCTCACATATACTTCTAAAAATTTAAAGAAGGGTGTGGCCACTCTAAAAGCTCAACAATTAACAGCATTGTCTCCTCTTCCAGAGTACCTGGGATCAACTACCAGCAACTATATGGTGGCCCATCTCCAGTTCCAGGGGATCAGACAGACAGACATACAGACAGTGATAAAAATGGCAGGCCTGCCTGGTCTTTCTTTCTTTCTTATCCTTTTTAAAAAATGTTTACTTATATATTTATTTATGTATTTATTAGATATAAGTACACTGTAGCTGTCTTCAGACACTCCAGAAGAGGGTGTCAGATTCTGGAGAATCTAAATCCCTCTTATGGTCTGCATATGATGTACATAAACACAGCCTCACATATACTTCTAAAAATTTAAAGATGTGTGGGGCCATTGAGAGGGCTCAACAATTAACAGCATTGTCTCCTCTTTCAGAGAACCTGGGATAAACTACCAGCACCTTATGGTGGCCCATCTCCAGTTCCAGTGGATCAGACAGACAGACAGACAGAGAGACAGAGATAAGGATGGCAGGCCTGCCTGGTCTTTCTTTATTTCTTATACTTTTTAAAAAATGTTTATTTATTTATTTATTTATTTATTTATTTATTTATTTATTTATTTATGTATTAGATATAAGTACACTGTAGCCGTCTTCAGACACTCCAGAAGAGGGTGACAGATTCTAGAGTATCTAAATCCCTCTTATGGTCTGAATATGATGTACATAAACACAGCATCACATATACTTCTAAAAATTAAAAATGGGTGGGGCCACTGAAAGGGCTCAACAATTAACAGTATTGTCTCCTCTTACAGAGAACCTGGGATCAACTAACAGCAACTATATGGTGGCCCATCTCCAGTTCCAGGGGATCAGACAGACAGACAGACAGACAGACAGAGATAAGGATGGCAGGCCTGCCTGGTCTTACTTTCTTTCTTATCCTTTTTAAAAAATGTTTATTTATTTATTTATTTATTTATTTATTTATTTATTTATGTATTTATTAGATATAAGTACACTGTAGCTGTCTTCAAACACTCCAGAAGAGGGTGTCAGATTCTGGAGAATCTAAATCCCTCTTATGGTCTGCATATGATGTACATAAACACAGCCTCACATATACTTCTAAATATTTAAAGATGGGTAGGGCCACTGATAGGGCTCAACAATTAACAGCATTGTCTCCTCTTTCAGAGAACCTGGGATCAACTACTAGCAACTTTATGGTAGCCCATCTCCAGTTCCAGGGGATCAGACAGACAGACAGACAGACAGAGATAAGGATGGCAGGCCTGCCTGGTCTTACTTTCTATCTTATCCTTTTTAAAAAATGTTTATTTATTTATTTATTTACTTATGTATTTATTATATATAAGTACACTGTAGCTGTCTTCAGTCACTCCAGTAGAGGGTGTCAGATTCTGGAGAATCTAAATCCTCTTATAATCTGAATATGATGTACATAAACACAGCCTCATTTATACTTCTAAATATTTAAAGAAGTGTGGGGCCACTGAAAGGGCTCAACAATTAACAGCATTGTCTCCTCTTCCAGAGTACCTGGGATCAACTACCAGCAACTATATGGTGGCCCATCTCCAGTTCCAGGGGATCAGACAGACAGACATACAGACAGTGATAAGGATGGCAGGCCTGCCTGGTCTTTCTTTCTTTCTTATCCTTTTTAAAAAATGTTTATTTATATATTTATTTATGTATTTATTAGATATAAGTACACTGTAGCTGTCTTCAGACACTCCAGAAGAGGGTGTCAGATTCTGGAGAATCTAAATCCCTCTTATGGTCTGCATATGATGTACATAAACACAGCCTCACATATACTTCTAAAAATTTAAAGATGTGTGGGGCCACTGAGAGGGCTCAACAATTAACAGCATTGTCTCCTCTTTCAGAGAACCTGGGATAAACTACCAGCACCTTATGGTGGCCCATCTCCAGTTCCAGTGGATCATACAGACAGACAGACAGAGAGACAGAGATAATGATGGCAGGCCTGCCTGGTCTTTCTTTATTTCTTATACTTTTAAAAAAATGTTTATTTATTTATTTATTTATTTATTTATTTATTTATTAGATATAAGTACACTGTAGCCGTCTTCAGACACTCCAGAAGATGGTGTCAGATTCTGGAGAATCTAAATCCCTCTTATGGTCTGAATATGATGTACATAAACACAGCCTCACATATACTTCCAAAAATTTAAAATGGGTGGGGCCACTGAAAGGCTCAACAATTAACAGCATTGTCTCCTCTTCCAGAGAACCTGGGATCAACTACCAGCACCTACAATGTAGCCCATCTCCAGTTCCAGGGGATCAGACAGACAGACAGACCGACAGAGATAAAGATGGCAGGCCTGCCTGGTCTTTCTTTCTTTCTTATCCTTTTTAAAAAATATTTATTTATTTATTTATTTATTTATTTATTTATTTATTTATTTATTTATGTATTTCTTAGATATAAGTACACTGTAGCTTTCTTTAGACACTCCAGAGGAGGGTGTCAGATTCTGGAGAATGTAAATCCCTCTTATGGTCTGCATATGATGTACATAAACACAGCCTCATATATACTGAGCTGAGGTATCACAGGCCAACTGCTGGAATTTCTGAGTACCACCTAGATAGAGAAAAGCTATGCTGTGGTTGCTTAATTTATGTATTTTATTATTTCTATTTGTTGTTTTGTTTTGTTTTATTTGTTTTTAGAGAAGACCTCTGTCTGTAGCTCTGGCTGACCCAGGACTGCCTACTTGTGTTAATTAGGGTTTCACAGCTGACAACAGACACCAAGAGCAAGGTAAGGCTTAGAAAACCCTACATTCAGTGGTGGCTCAAGCTCTTAATGAGAGCACTCTGTAGGCAGAGGCAGTCAGTTTCTGAGTTCGAGGCCACCCTGGTGAAAGACAGGGCTAGGGTAGGGGCTAGGGTGAGGAAAGAAACAAAGAAAGAGAAAGAGAGAGAAAGAAAGAGAGAGAGAGAAAGAAAGAGAGAGAGAGAGAGAAAGAAAGAGAGAGAGAGAGAGAAAGAGAGAGAGAGAAAGAAAGAGAGAGAGAGAAAGAAAGAGAGAGAGAGAAAGAAAGAGAGAGAGAGAGAAAGAGAGAGAGAGAGAAAGGGAGAGAGAGAAAGAAAGAGAGAGAAAGAAAGAGTTTTTATAAAAGTTTTATAAAAAGTGTTAAAGTTTTTAAAAATTAAAAAAAAAAATACCAGATCACCATCACACAGCATTGGCTGTCTTCAGGTGTATCCTTTCAGCCTCCAAAACAAAAAACAATGGCTGGTTGTCTTCAGGTGTATCCTATTCTCGAGTCTTATTTCCAACCTTAGAGCTGGGCTGAGCTGCCTCATTATGTAATTGCAAACCTTCCTTGGTTTGTCTTTTCCATTTCTAAGACTAACAGGCCTTTTTCTATTTATTGAATATGCTCATGACTGTCCTTTAGATATAGTAAATATAACTGTTGCTTATAAAACTTGTTTTCTAGGAATTTTTAAAGGGCAATGGCAGAGTTTATTTATAAAAAAATATTTTGCATTTATTTATTTGTGTGAGTGATAAAGCTCAGGTCTTCAAACTCGTCAGGAGGTATGATTACCTCCCCTCTCTCTCAACCCCTCTCTCTCCTCTCTCAATGATTGTGTAAGAATGTTTTGCATGTGTATGCTGTGCCCACAGACTCCAGAACAGAGTATTAGATCCCCTGGAACTGGAGATGGGCCACCATATATAATACTGGTAATTGAGCCCAGGTTCTCTGGAAGAGGAGACAATGCTCTTAATTGTTGAGCCCTCTCTGTAGCCACATCTTTCTTTTTTTTTGAGTATATGTGAGGCTGTGTTTATATACATCATATGCAGACAATAAGAATGATTTAGATTCTTCAGAATCTGACACCCTCTTCTGGACTGTCTGAAGATAGCTACAGCATACTTAAATATAATAAATAAATAAATCTTAAAAAGAAAAGGAAAAGTAAAAAAGAAAGAACAGGCCTGCCATATGCATGTTCATAGAGTAAAATGAAGAGACCCCAATCTAACCTCAGCAGGGTGCTTCCTTCTGGATGGTAGCTCACAGTTTCATCCCAGCAAGACAGGCAAATCACTGAGTTCAAGGACAGTAAGGTTCAGGACAGCCAAGGTTAGGAAGGAAAAGGGTCTATGTTGAGAATACAAACCGACAAAACAACAACTTGGAAAAAGAAGTGACAGTGTAACTTGGGGTAGGGTACCAACAAGAGAAAGCTTTCTGTTACCACTTACAAACACCATTAGCCTTGCACCCTTCTGCCCAGGTCCCTGCCTTCCTTTCTAGGAATTCTAAGGATGCCAGGGTGTGGGGGAATCCAGATTAACTTTTTAAAAACAAAGACTTGGTCTTTGATGTCTATAGGAAGCCCTTCTCAGTGCCTTTAACTACCACTGAACTTTCAGGGCTGTGACTCAACTGTAACAAGGAACAGGGCTAAGAACCTGCAGCCTTTGAAAACAACTATTTTTTTAAAGTGGGGGACACAAATCAGCAGTAGAAGCCCTCAGGTTCAGCCATAATACTTGTTAGGGAAAGAGCCTCAATGTCCGGAGCTGAGGTCTCATGGGTGAAGTGCTTCAAGCTCTGAGTATCATTGAAAGAAAGAAAAGATATCATGTGGTTGCTTAATTTATTTATTTTATTATTTCTATTTTTTGTTTTCTTTTGTTTTGTTTTAGAAAAGGCCTCAGTCTGTAGCTATGGCTGACCTAGGACAGACTACATGTGTTAATTAGGGTTTCACAGCTGAGAAACAGACCATACCTATGTAAGACTTAGAAAACCCAACAGTCAGTGGTGGCTCGAGCTCTTAATGAGAGCACTCTGGAGGCAGAGGCAGTCAGTTTCTGAGTTCGAGGCCAGCCTGGTTAAAGACAGGGATAGGCAGGGCTAGCAAGGCAGGGCTGGGCTAGGCTAGGCTAGGCAAGGGGCTGGGCTAGTCAAGGCAAGGGACTAGGCTAGGCTACTCAAGGGGCTAGGCAAGACAGACAGACAGAGAGAAAGACAGACAAGGATGGCAGGCCTGCCTGGTTTTTCTTTCTTTCTTATCCCTTTTAAAAAATGTTTGATTATTTATTTATTTATTTATTTATTTATTTATTTATTTATTTATATATTTATTAGATATACGTACAATGTAGCTGTCTTCAGACACTCCAGAAGAGGGTGTAAGATTCTGGAGAATCTATATCCCTCTTATGGTCTTCATATGATGTACATACACACAGCCTCACATTTACATCTAAAAATTTAAAGTTGTGTGGGTCCAATGAAAGGGATCAACAATTAACAGCATTGTCTCCTCTTATAGAGAACCTGGGATCAACTACCAGCAACTATATGGTGGCCCATCTCCAGTTCCAGGGGATCAGACAGACAGACAGACATACAGACAGATAGAGTTAAGGATGGCAGGCCTACCTTGTCTTTCCTTCTTTCTTATCCTTTTAAAAAAATGTTTATTAATTTAAGTATGTATTTATTAGATATAAGTACACTGTAGCTGTCTTCAAACACTCCCGAAGAGGGTGTCAGATTCTGGAGAATCTATATCCCTCTTATGGTCTGCATATGATGTACATGAACACAGCCTCACATATACTTCTAAAAATTTAAAGATGGGTGGGTCCACTGAAAGGGCTCAACAATTAACAGCACTGACTCCTCTTCCAGAGAACCTGGGATCAACTACCAGCAATTATATGGTGGCCCATCTCCAGTTCCAGGGGATCAGACAGACAGACAGACAGACAGACAAGGATGGCAGGCCTGCCTGGTCTCTCTTTCTTTATTATCCTTTTTTAAAAATGTTTATTTGTTTATTTATGAATTTATTAGATATAAGTACACTGTAGCTGTCTTCAGACACTCCAGAAGAGGGTGTCAGATTCTGGAGAATATAAATCCCTCTTATGGTCTGCATATTCGGTACATAAACACAGCCTCGCATATACTTCTAAAAATTTAAAGATGGGTGGGGCCACTGAAAGGGCTCAACAATTAACAGCATTGTCTCCTCTTCCAGAGAACCTTGGATCAACTACCAGCAACTATATGGTGGCCCATCTCCTGTTCCAGGGTATCAGACAGACAGACAGAC
This sequence comes from Mus caroli, assembly GCF_978045245.1. NCBI lineage: Eukaryota > Metazoa > Chordata > Mammalia > Rodentia > Muridae > Mus > Mus caroli. The sequence continues at coordinate 155,758 of NW_028227476.1, read as the reverse complement.
AGACAGAGATTAGGATGGAGGCCTGCCTGGTCTTTCTTTCTTTCTTATACTTTTAAAAAATGTTTATTTATTTATTTATTTATTTATTTATTTATTTATTTATTTATTTATTTATTATATATAAGTACACTGTAGCTGTCTTCAGACACTCCTGGAGATGGTGTCAGATTCTGGAGAATCTAAATCCCTCTTTTGGTCTGCATATGATGTACATAAACACAGCCTCACATATACTTCTAAAAATTTAAAGATGGGTGGGGCCACTGAAAGGGCTCAACAATTAACAGCATTGTCTCCTCTACCAGAGAACCTGGGATCAACTACGAGCAACTATATGGTGGCCCATCTCCAGTTCCAGGGGATCAGGCAGACAAAGAGACAGACAGACAAGGGTGGCAGGCCTCCCTGGTTTTTCTTTCTTTCTTATCCTTTTTAAAAAATGTTTATTTATTTATTTATGTACTTATTAGATATAAGTACACCGTAGCTGTCTTCAGACACTCCAGAAGAGGGTGTCAGATTCTGGAGAATATAAATCCCTCTTATGGTCTGCATATGTTGGACATAAACACAGATTCAAATACACTTCTAAAAATTTAAGATGGGTGGGCCCACTGAAAGGGCTCAACAATTAACAGCATTGTCTCTTCTTCCAGAGAACCTGGGATCAACTACCAGCAACTATATGGTGGCCCATCTCCAGTTCCAGGGGATCAGACAGACAGACAGACAGAGATAAAAAGGGCAGGCCTGCCTGGTTTTTCTTTCTTTCTTATCCTTTTAAAATAATGTTTATTTATTTATTTATTTATTTATTTATTTATTTATATATTTATTTATGTATTTATTAGATATAAGTACACTGTAGTTGTCTTTAGACACTCCAGAAGAGGGTGTCAGATTCTGGAGAATCTAAATCCCTCTTATGGTCTGCATATGATGTACATAAACACAGCCTAACATATACTTCTAAAAATTTAAAGATAGGTGGAGCCACTGAAAGGGCTCAACAATTAACAGCATTGTCTCTTCTTCCAGAGAACCTGGGATCAACTAACAGCAACTATATGGTGGCCCATCTCCAGTTCAAAGGGATCAGACAGACAGACAGACAGACTGACAGAGGTAAGGATGGAGGCCTGCCTGGTCTTTCTTTATTTCTTATACTTTTAAAAAAATGTTTATTTATTTATTTATTTATTTATTTATTTATTTATTTATTTATTTATTAGATATAAGTACACTGTAGCTGTCTTCAGACACTCTAGAAGAGGGTGTCATCTTCTGGAGAATCTAAATCCCTCTTATGGTCTGCATATGATGTACATAAACACAGCCTCACATATACTTCTAAAAATTTAAAGATGGGTGGGCCCACTGAAAGGGCTCAACAATTAACACCATTGTCTCCTCTTCCAGAGAACCTGGGATCAACTACCAGCACCTAAAAGGTGGCCCATCTCCAGTTCCAGGGGATCAGACAGACAGAAAGACAGACAGTGATAAGGATGGCAGGCCTGCCTGGTCTTTCTCTCTTTCTTATCCTTTTTTAAAAAAAATGTTTATTTATTTATTTATTTATTTATTTATTTATTTATTTATTTATTTATTTATTAATTATCAGATATAAGTACACTGTAGCTGTTCAGACACTCCAGAAGAGGGTGTCAGATTCTGGAGAATCTAAATCCCTCTTATGGTCTGCATATGATGTACATAAACACAGCCTCACATATACTTCTAAAATATTAAAGAAGGGTTGGGCCACTCTAAAAGCTCAACAATTAACAGCATTGTCTCCTCTTCCAGAGTACCTGGGATCAACTACCAGCAACTATGTGGTGGCCCATCTCCAGTTCCAGATCAGACAGACAGACATACAGACAGTGATAAGGATGGCAGGCCTGCCTGGTCTTTCTTTCTTTCTTATCCTTTTTAAAAAATGTTTATTTATATATTTATTTATGTATTTATTAGATATATGTACACTGTAGCTGCTTTCAGACACTCCAGAAGAGGGTGTCAGATTCTGGAGAATCTAAATCCCTCTTATGCTCTGCATATGATGTACATAAACACAGCCTCACATATACTTCTAAAAATTTAAAGATGGGTGGGGCCACTCTAAAAGCTCAACAATTAACAGCATTGTCTCCTCTTCCAGAGTACCTGGGATCAACTACCAGCAACTATATGGTGGCCCATCTCCAGTTCCAGGGGATCAGACAGACAGACATACAGACAGTGATAAGGATGGCAGGCCTGCCTGGTCATTGTTTCTTTCTTATCCTTTTCAAAAAAATGTTTATTTATATATTTATTTATGTATTTATTAGATATAAGTACACTGTAGCTGTCTTCAGCCACTCCTGAAGAGGGTGTCAGATTCTGGAGAATCTAAATCCCTCTTATGGTCTGCATATGATGTACATAAACACAGCCTCACATATACTTCTAAAAATTTAAAGATGTGTGGGGCCAATGAGAGGGCTCAACAATTAACAGCATTGTCTCCTCTTTCAGAGAACCTGGGATAAACTACCAGCACCTTATGGTGTCCCATCTCTAGTTCCATTGGATCAGACAGACAGACAGACAGACAGAGAGACAGAGATAAGGATGGCAGGCCTGCCTGGTCTTTATTTCTTATACTTTTTAAAAAATGTTTATTTATTTATTTATTTATTTATTTATTTATTTATTTATTTATTTATTAGATATAAGTACACAGTAGCCGTCTTCAGACACTCCAGAAGAGGGTGTCAGATTCTAGAAAATCTAAATCCCTATTATGGTCTGAATATGATGTACATAAATACAGCCTCACATATACTTCTAAATATTATAAATAGGTGGGGCCACTGAAAGGACTCAACAATTAACAGCATTGTCTACTCTTCCAGAGAACCTGGGATCAACTACCAGCACCTAAAAGGTGGCCCATCTCCAGTTCCAGGGGATCAGACAGACAGAAAGACAGACAGTGATAAGGATGGCAGACCTGCCTGGTCTTTCTCTCTTTCTTATCCTTTTTAAAAAAAAAATGTTTATTTATTTATTTATTTATTTATTTATTTATTTATTTATTTATTTATTATTAGATATAAGTACACTGTAGCTGTTCAGACACTCCAGAAGAGGGTGTCAGATTCTGGAGAATCTAAATCCCTCTTATGGTCTGCATATGATGTACATAAACACAGCCTCACATATTCTTCTAAAAATTTAAAGAAGTGTGGGGCCACTCTAAAAGCTCAACAATTAACAGCATTGTCTCCTCTTCCAGAGTACCTGGGATCAACTACCAGCAACTATATGGTGGCCCATCTCCAGTTCCAGGGGATCAGACAGACAGACATACAGACAGTGATAAGGATGGCAGGCCTGCCTGGTCTTTCTTTCTTTCTTATCCTTTTTAAAAAAATGTTTATTTATATATTTATTTATGTATTTATTAGATATATGTACACTGTAGCTGCTTTCAGACACTCCAGAAGAGGGTGTCAGATTCTGGAGAATCTAAACCCCTCTTATGGTCTGCATATGATGTACATAAACACAGCCTCGCATATATTTCTAAAAATTTAAAGATGGGTGGGGCCACTGAGAGGGCTCAACAATTAACAGCATTGTCTCCTCTTTCAGAGAACCTGGGATAAACTACCAGCACCTTATGGTGGCCCATCTCCAGTTCCAGGGGATCAGACAGACAGACAGACAGACAGAAAGACAGAGATAAGGATGGCAGGCCTGCCTGGTCTTTCTTTATTTCTTATACTTTTTAAAATATGTTTATTTATTTATTTATTTATTTATTTATTTATGTATTTATGTATTTATTAGATATAAGTACACTGTAGCCGTCTTCAGACACTCCATAAGCGGGTGTCAGATTCTAGAGAATCTAAATCCCTCTTATGGTCTGAATATGATGTACATAAACACAGCCTCACATATACTTCTAAAAATTATACATAGGTGGGGCCACTGAAAGGACTCAACAATTAACAGCATTGTCTCCTCTTCCAGAGAACCTGGGATCAACTACCAGCACCTAAAAGGTGGCCCATCTCCAGTTCCAGGGGATCAGACAGACAGACAGACAGACAGTGATAATGATGGCAGGCCTGCCTGGTCATTCTTTCTTTCTTATCCTTTTCAAAAAAATGTTTATTTATATATTTATTTATGTATTTATTAGATATAAGTACACTGTAGCTGTCTTCAGCCACTCCTGAAGAGGGTGTCAGATTCTGGAGAATCTAAATACCTCTTATGGTCTGCATATGATGTACATAAACACAGCCTCACATATACTTCTAAAAATTTAAAGATGTGTGGGGCCAATGAGAGGGCTCAACAATTAACAGCATTGTCTCCTCTTTCAGAGAACCTGGGATAAAGTACCAGCACCTTATGGTGGCCCATCTCCAGTTCCATTGGATCAGACAGACAGACAGACAGACAGAGAGACAGAGATAAGGATGGCAGGCCTGCCTGGTCTTTCTTTATTTCTTATACTTTTTAAAAAATGTTTATTTATTTATTTATTTATTTATTTATTTATTTATTAGATATAAGTACACAGTAGCCGTCTTCAGACACTCCAGAAGAGGGTGTCAGATTCTAGAGAATCTAAATCCCTATTATGGTCTGAATATGATGTACATAAATACAGCCTCACATATACTTCTAAATATTATAAATAGGTGGGGCCACTGAAAGGACTCAACAATTAACAGCATTGTCTACTCTTCCAGAGAACCTGGGATCAACTACCAGCACCTAAAAGGTGGCCCATCTCCAGTTCCAGGGGATCAGACAGACAGAAAGACAGACAGTGATAAGGATGGCAGGCCTGCCTGGTCTTTCTCTCTTTCTTATCCTTTTTTTAAAAAAATGTTTATTTATTTATTTATTTATTTATTTATTTATTCATTTATTTATTTATTATTAGATATAAGTACACTGTAGCTGTTCAGACACTCCAGAAGAGGGTGTCAGATTCTGGAGAATCTAAATCCCTCTTATGGTCTGCATATGATGTACATAAACACAGCCTCACATATTCTTCTAAAAATTTAAAGAAGTGTGGGGCCACTCTAAAAGCTCAACAATTAACAGCATTGTCTCCTCTTCCAGAGTACCTGGGATCAACTACCAGCAACTATATGGTGGCCCATCTCCAGTTCCAGGGGATCAGACAGACAGACATACAGACAGTGATAAGGATGGCAGGCCTGCCTGGTCTTTCTTTCTTTCTTATCCTTTTTAAAAAAATGTTTATTTATATATTTATTTATGTATTTATTAGATATATGTACACTGTAGCTGCTTTCAGACACTCCAGAAGAGGGTGTCAGATTCTGGAGAATCTAAACCCCTCTTATGGTCTGCATATGATGTACATAAACACAGCCTCGCATATATTTCTAAAAATTTAAAGATGGGTGGGGCCACTGAGAGGGCTCAACAATTAACAGCATTGTCTCCTCTTTCAGAGAACCTGGGATAAACTACCAGCACCTTATGGTGGCCCATCTCCAGTTCCAGGGGATCAGACAGACAGACAGACAACAGAAAGACAGAGATAAGGATGGCAGGCCTGCCTGGTCTTTCTTTATTTCTTATACTTTTTAAAATATGTTTATTTATTTATTTATTTATTTATTTATTTATTTATTTATGTATTTATTAGATATAAGTACACTGTAGCCGTCTTCAGACACTCCATAAGCGGGTGTCAGATTCTAGAGAATCTAAATCCCTCTTATGGTCTGAATATGATGTACATAAACACAGCCTCACATATACTTCTAAAAATTATAAATAGGTGGGGCCACTGAAAGGACTCAACAATTAACAGCATTGTCTCCTCTTCCAGAGAACCTGGGATCAACTACCAGCACCTAAAAGGTGGCCCATCTCCAGTTCCAGGGGATAAGACAGACAGACAGACAGACAGTGATAAGGATGGCAGGCCTGCCTGGTCTTTCTTTCTTTCTTATCCTTTTTTTAAAAAAATGTTTATTTATTTATTTATTTATTTATTTATTTATTTATTTATTTATTTATTTATTTATTTATTATTAGATATAAGTACACTGTAGCTGTTCAGACACTCCAGAAGAGGGTGTCAGATTCTGGAGAATCTAAATCCCTCTTATGGTCTGCATATGATGTACATAAACACAGCCTCACATATACTTCTAAAAATTTAAAGAAGGGTGGGGCCACTGAAAGGGCTCAACAATTAATAGCATTGTCTCCTCTTCCAGAGAACATGGGATCAACTAACAGCAACTATATGATGGCCCATCTCCAGTTCCAGGGGATCAGACAGACAGACAGACAGAGATAAGGAGGGCAGGCCTGCCTGGTTTTTCTTTCTTTCTTATCCTTTTAAAATAATGTTTATTTATTTTTTATTTATTTATTTATGTATTTATTAGATATAAGTACACTGTAGTTGTCTTCAGACACTCCTGAAGAGGGTGTCAGATTCTGGAGAATCTAAATCCCTCTTATGGTCTGCATATGATGTACGTAAACACAGCCTAACATATACTTCTAAAAATTTAAAGATAGGTGGAGCCACTGAAAGGGCTCAACAATTAACAGCATTGTCACTTCTTCCAGATAACCTGGGATCAACTAACAGCAACTATATGGTGGCCCATCTCCAGTTCCAAGGGATCTGACAGACAGACAGACAGACTGACAGAGGTAAGGATGGAGGCCTGCCTGGACTTTCTTTCTTTCTTATACTTTTAAAAAAATGTTTATTTATTTATTTATTTATTTATTTATTTATTTATTTATTTATTTATTATTAGATATAAGTACACTGTAGCTGTTCAGACACTCCAGAAGAGGGTGTCAGATTCTGGAGAATCTAAATCCCTATTATGGTCTGCATATGATGTACATAAACACAGCCTCACATATACTTCTAAAAATTTAAAGAAGGGTGGGGCCACTCTAAAAGCTCAAGAATTAACAGCATTGTCTCCTCTTCCAGAGTACCTGGGATCAACTACCAGCAACTATATGGTGGCCCATCTCCAGTTCCAGGGGATCAGACAGACAGACATACAGACAGTGATAAGGATGGCAGGCCTGCCTGGTCTTTCTTTCTTTCTTATCCTTTTAAAAAAAATGTTTATTTATATATTTATTTATGTATTTATTAGATATATGTACACTGTAGCTGTCTTCAGACACTCCAGAAGAGGGTGTCAGATTCTGGAGAATCTAAATCCCTCTTTTTTTTTTATTATTTTTTTTATATTTTTATTACATATTTTCCTCAATTACATTTCCAATACTATCCCAAAAGTCCCCCATAGCGCCCCCCACTTCCCTACCCACCCATTCCCATTCTTTTGGCCCTGGCATTCCCCTATATTGGGGCATATAAAGTTTGCAAGTCCAATGGGCCTCTCTTTCCATTGATGGCCGACTAGGCCATCTTTCGATACATATGCAGCTAGAGACAAGAGCTCCAGGGTTCTGGTTAGTACATCATGTTGTTCCAACAATAGGGTTGCAGATCCCTTTAGCTCCTTGGGTACTTTCTCTAGCTTCTCCATTGGGAGCCCTGTGATACATCCAATAGCTGACTGTGAACATCCACTCCTGTGTTTGCTAGGCTCCGGCATCATCTCACAAGAGACAGCTATATTTGGGTCCTTTCAGCAAAATCTTGCTAGTGGATGCAATGGTGTCAGCGTTTAGAAGCTGATTATGGGACGGATCCCTGGATACAGCAGTCTCTAAATGGTCCATCCTTTCATCACAGCTACGAACTTTGTCTCTGTAACTCCTTCCCTGGGTGTTTTGTTCCCAATTCTAAGAAGGTGCACAGTGTCCACACTTTGGTCTTCATTCTTCTTGAGTTTCATGCGTTTATCAAATTGTATCTTATATCTTGGGTATCCTAAGTTTTGGGCTAATATCCACTTATCAATGAATACATATTGTGTGAGTTCTTTTGTGATTGTGTTACTTCACTCAAGATGATGCCCTCCAGGTCCATCCATTTGGCTAGGAATTTCATAAATTCATTCTTTTTAATAGCTGAGTAGTACTCCATTGTGTAAATGTACCATAATTTCTGTATCCATTCCTCTGTTGAGGGACATCTGGGTTCTTTCCAGCTTCTGGCTATTATAAATAGGGCTGCTATGAACATAGTGGAGCATGTGTCCTTTTTACTGGTTGGGACATCTTCTGGATATATGCCCAGGAGAGGTATTGCTGGATCCTCCGCTAGTACTATGTCCAATTTTCTGAGGAACCGCCAGACTGATTTCCAGAGTGGTTGTACAAGCTTGCAATCCCACCAACAATGGAGGAGTGTTCCTCTTTCTCCACATCCTCGCCAGCATCTGCTGTCACCTGAATTTTTGATCTTAGCCATTCTGACTGGTGTGAGGTGGAATCTCAGGGTTGTTTTGATTTGCATTTCCCTGATGATTAAGGATGTTGAACATTTTTTCAGGTGCTTCTCTGCCATTCGGTATTCCTCAGGTGAGAATTCTTTGTTCAGTTCTGAGCCCCATTTTTTAATGGGGTTATTTGACTTTCTGGAGTCCACCTTCTTGAGTTCTTTATATATATTGGATATTAGTCCCTTATCTGATTTAGGATAGGTGACGATCCTTTCCCAATCTGTTGGTGGTTTTTTTGTCTTATTGATGGTGTCTTTAGCCTTGCAGAAGCTTTGTAGTTTCATGAGGTCCCACTTGTCAATTCTCGATCTTACAGCACAAGCCATTACTGTTCTATTCAGGAATTTTTCCCCTGTGCCCATATCTTCAAGGCTTTTCCCCACTTTCTCCTCTATAAGTTTCAGTGTCTCTGGTTTTATGTGAAGTTCCTTGATCCACTTAGACTTGACCTTAGTACAAGGAGATAGGAATGGATCGATTCGCATTCTTCTACATGTTAACAACCAGTTGTGCCAGCACCATTTGTTGAAAATGCTGTCTTTCTTCCACTGGATGTTTTTAGCTCCCTTGTCGAAGATCAAGTGACCATAGGTGTGTGGGTTCATTTCTGGGTCTTCAATTCTATTCCATTGGTCTATTTGTCTGTCACGATACCAGTACCATGCAGTTTTTATCACAATTGCTCTGTAGTAGAGCTTTAGGTCCGGCATGGTGATTCCACCAGAGGTTCTTTTATCCTTGAGAAGAGTTTTTGCTATCCTAGGTTTTTTGTTCTTCCAGATGAATTTGCAGATTGCACTTTCTAATTCGTTGAAGAATTGATTTGGAATTTTGATGGGGATTGCATTGAATCTGTAGATTGCTTTTGGCAAGATAGTCATTTTTACAATGTTGATCCTGCCAATCCATGAGCATGGGAGATCTTTCCATCTTCTGAGATCTTCTAGAATTTCTTTCTTCAGAGACTTGAAGTTTTTATTATACAGATCTTTCACTTCCTTAGTTAGAGTCACGCCAAGATATTTTATATTATTTGTGACTATTGAGAAGGGTGTTGTTTCCCTAATTTCTTTCTCAGCCTGTTTATTCTTTGTGTAGAGAAAGGCCATTGATTTGTTTGAGTTAATTTTATATCCAGCTACTTCACCGAAGCTGTTTATCAGGCTTAGGAGTTCTCTGGTGGAATTTTTAGGGTCACTTATATATACTATCATATCATCTGCAAAGAGTGATATTTTGACTTCAACTTTTCCAATTTGTATCCCTTTGATCTCCTTTTGTTGTCGAATTGCTCTGGCTATGACTTCAAGTACAATGTTGAATAGGTATGGAGAAAGTGGACAGCCTTGTCTAGTCCCTGATTTTAGAGGGATTGCTTCAAGCTTCTCACCATTTACTTTGATGTTGGCTACTGGTTTGCTGTAGATTGCTTTTATCATGTTTAGGTATGGGCCTTGAATTCCTGATCTTTCCAAGACTTTTATCATGAATGGGTGTTGGATCTTATCAAATGCTTTTTCCGCATCTAACGAGATGACCATGTGGTTTTTGTCTTTGAGTTTGTTTATATACTGGATTACGTTGATGGATTTCCGTATATTGAACCATCCCTGCATCCCTGGGATGAAACCTACTTGGTCAGGATGGATGATTGTTTTGATGTGTTCTTGGATTCGGTTAGCAAGAACTTTATTGAGGATTTTTGCATCAATATTCATAAGGGATATTGGTCTGAAGTTTTCTATCTTTGTTGGGTCTTTTTGTGGTTTAGGTATCAGAGTAATTGTGGCTTCATAGAATGAGTTGGGTAGAGTACCTTCTGTTTCTATTTTGTGGAATAGTTTGTGAAGAACTGGGATTAGATCTTCTTTGAAGGTCTGATAGAACTCTGCACTAAACCCATCTGGTCCTGGGCTTTTTTTAGTTGGGAGACTATTAATGACTGCTTCTATTTCTTTGGGGGATATAGGGCTGTTTAGATCATTAACCTGATCTTGATTCAACTTTGGTACCTGGTATCTGTCTAGGAACTTCTCCATTTCATCCAGGTTCTCCAGTTTTGTTGAGTATAGCCTTTGGTAGAAGGATCTGATGGTGTTTTGGATGTCTTCAGGATCTGTTGTTATGTCTCCTTTTTCATTTCTGATTTTGTTAATTAGGATGCTTTCCCTGTGCCCTCTAGTGAGTCTGGCTAAGGGTTTATCTATCTTGTTGATTTTCTCAAAGAACCAGCTCCTTGATTGGTTGATTCTTTGAATAGTTTTTCTTGTTTCCACTTGGTTGATTTCACCCCTGAGTTTGATTATTTCCTGCCGTCTACTCCTCTTGGGTGAATTTGCTTCCTTTTGTTCTAGTGCTTTTAGGTGTGTTGTCAAGCTGCTAATGTGTGCTCTCTCTAGTTTCCTTTTGGAGGCACTCAGAGCTATGAGTTTTCCTCTTAAAAATGCTTTCATTGCGTCCCATAAGTTTGGGTATGTTGTGGCTTCATTTTCATTGAACTCTAAAAAGTCCTTAATTTCTTTCTTTATTCCTTCCTTGACCAAGGTATCATTGAGAAGAGTGTTGTTCAGTTTCCACGTGAAGGTTGGCTTTCTATTATTTATTTTGTTATTGAAGATCAGCCTTAGTCAATGGTGATCTGATAGAATGCATGGGACAATTTCAATATTTTTATATCTGTTGAGGCCTGTTTTGTGACCAATTATGTGGTCAATTTTGGAGAAGGTACCATGAGGTGCTGAGAAGAAGGTATATCCTTTTGTTTTAGGATAGAATGTTCTGTAGATATCTGCCAGATCCATTTGATTCATAATTTCTCTTAGTTTCACTGTGTCCCTGTTTAGTTTCTGTTTCCATGATCTGTCCATTTGTGAAAGTGGTGTGTTGAAGTCTCCCACTATTATTGTATGAGGTGCAATGTGTGCTTTGAGCTTTACTAAAGTTTCTTTAATGAATGTGGCTGCCTTTGTATTTGGAGCATAGATATTCAGGATTGATAGTTCCTCTTGGAGGATTTTACCTTTGATGAGTATGAAGTGTCCCTCCCTGTCTTTTTTAATGACTTTGGGTTGGAAGTCAATCTTATCAGATATTAGAATGGCTACTCCAGCTTGTTTCTTCATGCCATTTGCTTGGAAAATTGTTTTCCAGCCTTTCATTCTGAGGTAGTGTCTATCCTTTTCTCTGAGATGAGTTTCCTGTAAGCAGCAAAATGTTGGGTCTTGTTTGTGTAGCCAGTTTGTTAGTCTATGTCTTTTTATCGGGGAGTTGAGTCCATTGATATTAAGAGATATTAAGGAAAAGTAATTGTTGTTTCCTGTTATTTTTGTTGTTAAAGTTGGCATTTTGTTCTTGCGGCTGTCTACTTTTAGGTTTGTTGAGGGATTACCTTCTTGTTGTTTCTAGGGCGTGGTTCCTGTCCTTGTATTGGTTGTTTTCTGTTATTATCCTTTGAAGGGCTGGATTCGTGGAGAGATAATGTGTGAATTTGGTTTTGTCGTGGAATACTTTGGTTTCTCCATCTATGTTAATTGAGAGTTTGGCTGGGTATAGTAGCCTGGGCTGGAATTTGTGTTCTTTTAGTGTCTGTATAACATCCGTCCAGGATCTTCTGGCTTTCATAGTCTCTGGTGAAAAGTCTGGTGTAATTCTGATAGGCTTGCCTTTATATGTTACTTGGCCTTTTTCTCTTACTGCTTTTAGTATTCTATCTTTATTTAGAGCATTTGTTGCTCTGATTATTATGTGTCGGGAGGTATTTCTTTTCTGGTCCAGTCTATTTGGAGTTCTGTAGGCTTCTTGTATGTTCATGGGCATCTCTTTCTTTAGATTTGGGAAGTTTTCTTCTATAATTTTGTTGAAGATGTTTGCTGGTCCTTTGAGTTGAAAATCTTCATTCTCATCCACTCCTATTATCCGTAGGTTTGGTCTTCTCATTATGTCCTGTATTTCTTGGATGTTTTGAGTTAGGATCTTTTTGCATTTTACATTTTCCTTGATTGTTGTGCCGATGTTCTCTATGGAATCTTCTGCACCTGAGATTCTCTCTTCCATCTCTTGTATTCTGTTGCTGATGCTCGTATCTATGGTTCCAGATTTCTTTCCTAGGGTTTCTATCTCCAGTGTTGCCTCATTTTGGGTTTTCTTTATTGTGTCTACTTCCCTTTTTAGGTCTAGTATGGTTTTGTTCATTTCCATCATCTGTTTGGATGTGTTTTCCTGTTTTTCTGTAAGGACTTCTACCTGTTTGATTATGTTATCATGTTTTTCTTTAAGGATTTGTAACTCTTTAGCAGTGTTCTCCTGCAATTCTTTAAGGGATTTTTGTGCTTCCTCTTTATTGTCTTCTGCCTTTTTAGCAGTGTTCTCCTGCATTTCTTTAAGTGTGTTATTAAAGTCCTTCTTGAAGTCCTCTATCATCATCAGGAGATATGCTTTTAAATCCGTGTCTAGCTTTTCCGGTGTGTTGGGGTGCCCTGGACTGGGCGAAGTGGGGGTGCTGGGTTCTGATGATGGTGAGTGGTCTTGGTTTCTGTTAGTAAGATTATTACGTTTACCTTTCGCCATTTGGTAATCTCTGGGGTTAGTTGTTATCGTTGTCACTATTTAAAGATTGGAGCAGAAGCTGTGTTCCACTCACCAGCAGTCTCTAAATCCTGCGGCGGGGGTCGTGGGTAGCTGACTGTACCCCGGTGCTGGTCCAGCCGGAAGAGGCCTGTGGTCCTACTCAGGCCGTTTTTCTGCTTCCCTAACTAATGCAGTCTCTGGTCCCGCGTGCAATTGGATTGGAGCAGAAGCTGTGTTCCACTCTCCAGAAGTCTTAAGATCCAGCAGTCCCAAAATCCTGCGGCGGGTGTCGTGGGTAGCTGGCGGGTGTCAGGCAACCCTGCGCTCCCGATACCCCGGCGCTGATCCAGCTGGATGAGGCCTATGGTCCTACTCAGGCCGGTTTCTGCATCCCTAACTAATCTCTAAATCCCTCTTATGGTCTGCATATTCGGTACATAAACACAGCCTTGCATATACTTCTAAAAATTTAAAGATGGGTGGGGCCACTGAGAGGGCTCAATAATTAACAGCATTGTCTCCTCTTTCAGAGAACCTGGGATAAACTACCAGCACCTTATGGTGGCCCATCTCCAGTTCCAGGGGATCAGACAGACAGACAGACAGAGAGACAGAGATATGGATGGCAGGCCTGCCTGGTCTTTCTTTATTTCTTATACTTTTTAAAAAATGTTTATTTATTTATTTATTTATTTATTTATTTATTTATGTATGTATTTATTAGATATAAGTACACTGTAGCCGTCTTCAGACACTCCAGAAGAGGGTGTCAGATTCTAGAGAATCTAAATCCCTCTTATGGTCTGAATATGATGTACATAAACACAGCCTTGCATATACTTCTAAAAATTTAAAGATGGGTGGGGCCACTGAGAGGGCTCAACAATTAACAGCATTGTCTCCTCTTTCAGAGAACCTGGGATAAACTACCAGCACCTTATGGTGGCCCATCTCCAGTTCCAGGGGATCAGACAGACAGACAGGCAGAGAGACAGAGATATGGATGGCAGGCCTGCCAGGTCTTTCTTTATTTCTTATACTTTTTAAAAAATGTTTATTTATTTATTTATTTATTTATTTATTTATTTATTTATGTATGTATTTATTAGATATAAGTACACTGTAGCCGTCTTCAGACACTCCAGAAGAGGGTGTCAGATTCTAGAGAATCTAAATCTCTCTTAAGGTCTGAATATGATGTACATAAACACAGCCTCACATATACTTCTAAAAATTATAAATAGTTGGGGCCACTGAAAGGACTCAACAATTAACAGCATTGTCTCCTCTTCCAGAGAACCTGGGATCAACTACCAGCACCTAAAAGGTGGCCCATCTCCAGTTCCAGGGGATCAGACAGACAGACAGACAGACAGTGATAAGGATGGCAGTCCTGCCTGGTCTTTCTTTCTTTCTTATCCTTTTTAAAAAAATGTGTATTTATATATTTATTTATGTATTTATTAGATATAAGTACACTGTAGCTGTCTTCAGACACTCCAGAAGAGGGTGTCAGATTCTGGAGAATCTAAATCCCTTTTATGGTCTGCATATGATGTACATAAACACAGCCTCACATATACTTCTAAAAATTTAAAGATGTGTGGGGCCACTGAGAGGGCTCAACAATTAACAGCATTGTCTCCTCTTTCAGAGAACCTGGGATAAACTACCAGCACCTTATGGTGGCCTTTCTCCAGTTCCAGTGGATCAGACAGACAGACAGACAGAGAGACAGAGATATGGATGGCAGGCCTGACTGGTCTTTCTTTATTTCTTATACTTTTTAAAAAATGTTTATTTATTTATTCATTTATTTATTTATTTATGTATTTATTAGATATAAGTACACTGTAGCCGTCTTCAGACACTCCAGAAGATGGTGTCAGATTCTGGAGAATCTAAATCCCTCTTATGGTCTGAATATGATGTACATAAACACAGCCTCACATATACTTGTAAAAATTAAAATGGGTGGGGCCACTGAAAGGGCTCAACAATTAACAGCATTGTCTACTCTTCCAGAGAACCTGGGATCAACTACCAGCACCTACAAGGTGGCCCATCTCCAGTTCCAGGGGATCAGACAGACAGACAGACAGACAGAGATAAGTATGGCAGGCCTGCCTGGTCTTTCTTTCTTTCTTATGGTTTTAAAATAATGTTTATTTATTTATTTATTTATTTATATATGTTTGTATTTATTAGATATAAGTACACTGTAGTTGTCTTCAGACACTCCAGAAGAGGGTTTCAGATTCTGGAGAAACTAAATCCCTCTTATGGTCTGCATATGATGTACATAAACACAGCCTAACATATACTTCTAAAAATTTAAAGATAGGTGGAGCCACTGAAAGGGCTCAACAATTAATAGCATTGTCTCCTCTTCCAGAGAACCTGGGATCAACTAACAGCAACTATATGGTGGCCCATCTCCAGTTCCAAGGGATCAGACAGTCTGACAGACAGACAGACTGACAGAGATTAGGATGGCAGGCCTGCCTGGTCTTTCTTTCTTTATTATCCTTTTTAAAAAATGTTTATTTATTTATGTATTTATTAGATATAAGTACACTGTAGCTGTCTTCAGACACTCCAGAAGAGGGTGTCAGATTCTGGAGAATCTAAATCCCTCTTATGGTCTGCATATGATGTACATAAACACAGCCTCACATATACTACTAAAAATTTAACGATGGGTGGGGCCACTGAAAGTGTTCAACAATTAACAGCATTGTCTCCTCTTCCAGAGAACCTGGGATCAACTACCAGCACTTATATGGTGGCCCATCTCCAGTTCCAGGGGATCAGAACGACTGATAGACAGACAGACAGAGATAAGGATGGTAGGCCTGCCTGGTCTTTCTTTTTTTCTTATCAGGTTTAAATAATGTTTATTTATTTATTTCTTTATTTATTTGTTTATTTATTTATTTATTTATGTATTTATTAGATATAAGTACACTGTAGCTGTCTTCAGACACTCCAGAAGAGGGTGTCAGATTCTGGAGAATCTAAATCCCTCTTATGGTCTGCATATGATGTACATAAACACAGACTCACATATACTTCTAAAAATTTAAAGATGGGTAGGGCCACTGATAGGGCTCAACAATTAAGAGCATTGTCTCCTCTTCCAGAGAACCTTGGATCAACTACCAGCAACTATATGGTGGCCCATCTCCAGTTCCCGCGGATCAGATAGACAGACAGACAGACAGGCAGAGATATGGATGGCAGGCCTGCCTGGTCTTTCTTTCTTTCTTATCCTTTTTAAAAAATGTTTATTTATTTATTTATTTATTTATTTATCTATTTATTTATTAGATATAAGTACACTGTAGCTGTCTTCAGACACTCCAGAAGAGGGTGTCAGATTCTGGACAATATAAATCCCTCTTATGGTCTGCATATGATGTACATAAACACAGCCTCACATATACTTCTAAATATTTAAAGATCGGTAGGGCCACTTATAGGGCTCAACAATTAACAGCATTGTCTCCTCTTCCAGAGAACCTGGGATCAACTACCAGCAACTTTATGGTAGCCCAACTCCAGTTCCAGGGGATCAGACAGACAGACAGACAGACAGAGATAAGGATGGTAGGCCTGACTGGTCTTACTTTCTTTTTTATCCTTTTTAAAAAATGTATATTTATTTATTTATTTATTTATTTATTTATTTATTTATTTATTTATTATATATAAGTACACTGTAGCTCTCTTCAGTCACTCCAGTAGAGGGTGTCAGATTCTAAAGAATCTAAATCCTCTTATAATCTGAATATGATGTACATAAACACAGCCTCACATAAACTTCTAAATATTTAAAGAAGTGTGGGGCCAATGAAAGGGCTCAACAATTAACCGAATTGTCTCCTCTTCCAGAGAACCTTGGATCAACTACTAGCACTATATGGTGGACCATCTCCAGTTCACGGGGATCAGATAGACAGACAGACAGACAGACAGAGATATGGATGGCAGGCCTGCCTGGTCTTTCTTTCTGTCTTATCCTTTTTAAAAAATGTTTATTTATTAATTTATTTATTTATTTATTTATTTATCTATTTATTTATTAGATATAAGTACACTGTAGCTGTCTTCAGACACTCCAGAAGAGGGTGTCAGATTCTGGAGAATCTAAATCCCTCTTATCGTCTGCATATGATGTACATAAACACAGCCTCACATATACCTCTAAATATTTAAAGATGGGTGGCGCCACTGAAAGGGCTCAACAATTAACAGCATTGTCTCCTCTTCCAGAGTACCTGGGATCAACTACCAGCAACTATATGGTGGCCCATCTCCAGTTCCAGGGGATCAGACAGACAGACATACAGACAGTGATAAGGATGGCAGGCCTGCCTGGTCTTTCTTTCTTATCCTTTTTAAAAAAATGTTTATTTATATATTTATTTATGAATTTATTAGATATAAGTACACTCTAGCTGTCTTCAGACACTCCAGAAGAGGGTGTCAGATTCTGGAGAATCTAAATCCCTCTTATGGTCTGCATATGAGGTACATAAACACAGCCTCACATATACTTCTAAAAATTTAAAGAAGGGTGGGGCCACTCTAAAAGCTCAACAATTAACAGCATTGTCTCCTCTTCCAGAGTACCTGGGATCAACTACCAGCAACTATATGGTGGCCCACCTCCAGTTCCAGGGGATCAGACAGACAGACATACAGACAGTGATAAGGATGGCAGGCCTGCCTGGTCTTTCTTTCTTTCTTATCCTTTTTAAAAAAATGTTTATTTATATATTTATTTATGTATTTATTAGATATAAGTACACTGTAGCTGTCTTCAGACACTCCAGAAGAGGGTGTCAGATTCTGGAGAATCTAAATGCCTTTTATGGTCTGCATATGATGTACATAAACACAGCCTCACGTATACTTCTAAAAATTTAAAGATGTGTGGGGCCACTGAGAGGGCTCAACAATTAACAGCATTGTCTACTCTTTCAGAGAACCTGGGATAAACTACCAGCACCTTATGGTGGCCCATCTTCAGTTCCTGTGGATCAGACAGACAGACAGACAGAGAGACAGAGATATGGATGGCAGGCCTGACTGGTCTTTCTTTATTTCTTATACTTTTTAAAAAATGTTTATTTATTCATTTATTTATTTATTTATGTATTTATTAGATATAAGTACACTGTAGCCGTCTTCAGACACTCCAGAAGATGGTGTCAGATTCTGGAGAATCTAAATCCCTCTTATGGTCTGAATATGATGTACATAAACACAGCCTCACATATACTTGTAAAAATTAAAAATGGGTGGGGGCACTGAAAGGGCTAAACAATTAACAGCATTGTCTCCTCTTCCAGAGAACCTGGGATCAACTACAAGCATCTACAAGGTGGCCCATCTCCAGTTCCAGGGGATCAGACAGACAGACAGACAGACAGAGATAAGGATGGCAGGCCTGCCTGGTCTTTCTTTCTTTATTATCCTTTTTAAAAAATGTTTATTTATTTATGTATTTATTAGATATAAGTACACTGTAGCTGTCTTCAGACACTCCAGAAGAGGGTGTCAGATTCTGGAGAATCTAAATCCCTCTTATGGTCTGCATATGATGTACATAAACACAGCCTCACATATACTACTAAAAATTTAATGATGGGTGGGGCCACTGAAAACACTCAACAATTAACAGCATTGTCTCCTCTTCCAGAGAACCTGGGATTAACTACCAGCACCTATATGGTGGCCCATCTCCAGTTCCAGGGGATCAGAACGACTGATAGACAGACAGACAGAGATAAGGATGGTAGGCCTGCCTGGTCTTTCTTTTTTTCTTATCCGGTTTAAATAATGTTTATTTATTTATTTATTTATTTATTTATTTATTTATTTATTTATTAGATATAAGTACACTGGAGCTGTCTTCAGACACTCCAGAAGAGGGTGTCAGATTCTGGAGAATCTAAATCCCTCTTATGGTCTGCATATGATGTACATAAACACAGACTCACATATACTTCTAAAAATTTAAAGAAGGGTGGGGCCACTCTAAAAGCTCAACAATTAACAGCATTGTCTCCTCTTCCAGAGTACCTGGGATCAACTACCAGCAACTATATGGTGGCCCACCTCCAGTTCCAGGGAATCAGACAGACAGACATACAGACAGTGATAAGGATGGCAGGCCTGCCTGGTCTTTCTTTCTTTCTTATCCTTTTTAAAAAAATGTTTATTTATATATTTATTTATGTATTTATTAGATATAAGTACACTGTAGCTGTCTTCAGACACTCCAGAAGAGGGTGTCAGATTCTGGAGAATCTAAATGCCTTTTATGGTCTGCATATGATGTACATAAACACAGCCTCACGTATACTTCTAAAAATTTAAAGATGTGTGGGGCCACTGAGAGGGCTCAACAATTAACAGCATTGTCTACTCTTTCAGAGAACCTGGGATAAACTACCAGCACCTTATGGTGGCCCATCTTCAGTTCCTGTGGATCAGACAGACAGACAGACAGAGAGACAGAGATATGGATGGCAGGCCTGACTGGTCTTTCTTTATTTCTTATACTTTTTAAAAAATGTTTATTTATTCATTTATTTATTTATTTATGTATTTATTAGATATAAGTACACTGTAGCCGTCTTCAGACACTCCAGAAGATGGTGTCAGATTCTGGAGAATCTAAATCCCTCTTATGGTCTGAATATGATGTACATAAACACAGCCTCACATATACTTGTAAAAATTAAAAATGGGTGGGGGCACTGAAAGGGCTAAACAATTAACAGCATTGTCTCCTCTTCCAGAGAACCTGGGATCAACTACAAGCATCTACAAGGTGGCCCATCTCCAGTTCCAGGGGATCAGACAGACAGACAGACAGACAGAGATAAGGATGGCAGGCCTGCCTGGTCTTTCTTTCTTTATTATCCTTTTTAAAAAATGTTTATTTATTTATGTATTTATTAGATATAAGTACACTGTAGCTGTCTTCAGACACTCCAGAAGAGGGTGTCAGATTCTGGAGAATCTAAATCCCTCTTATGGTCTGCATATGATGTACATAAACACAGCCTCACATATACTACTAAAAATTTAATGATGGGTGGGGCCACTGAAAACACTCAACAATTAACAGCATTGTCTCCTCTTCCAGAGAACCTGGGATTAACTACCAGCACCTATATGGTGGCCCATCTCCAGTTCCAGGGGATCAGAACGACTGATAGACAGACAGACAGAGATAAGGATGGTAGGCCTGCCTGGTCTTTCTTTTTTTCTTATCCGGTTTAAATAATGTTTATTTATTTATTTATTTATTTATTTATTTATTTATTTATTAGATATAAGTACACTGGAGCTGTCTTCAGACACTCCAGAAGAGGGTGTCAGATTCTGGAGAATCTAAATCCCTCTTATGGTCTGCATATGATGTACATAAACACAGACTCACATATACTTCTAAAAATTTAAAGATGGGTAGGGCCACTGATAGGGCTCAACAATTAAGAGCATTGTCTCCTCTTCCAGAGAACCTTGGATCAACTACCAGCAACTATATGGTGGCCCATTTCCAGTTCCCGGGGATCAGATAGACAGACAGACTGACAGGCAGAGATATGGATGGCAGGCCTGCCTGGTCTTTCTTTCTTTCTTATCCTTTTTAAAAAATGTTTATTTATTTATTTATTTATTTATTATATATAAGTACACAGTAGCTGTCTTCAGTCTCTCCAGTAGAGGGTGTCAGATTCTGGAGAATCTAAATCCTCTTATAATCTGAATATGATGTACATAAACACAGCCTCACATAAACTTCTAAATATTTAAAGAAGTGTGGGGCCACTAAAAGGGCTCAACAATTAACCGAATTGTCTCCTCTTCCAGAGAACCTTGGATCAACTACCAGCACTATATGGTGGCCCATCTACCGTTCCCGGGGATCAGATAGACAGACAGACAGACAGACAGAGATATGGATGGCAGGCCTGCCTGGTCTTTCTTTCTTTCTTATACTTTTTAAAAAATGTTTATTTATTTATTTATTTATTTATCTATTTATTTATTAGATATAAGTACACTGTAGCTGTCTTCAAACACTCCAAAAGAGGGTGTCAGATTCTGGAGAATCTAAATCCCTCTTATGGTCTGCATATGATGTACATAAACACAGCCTCACATATACTTCTAAATATTTAAAGATGGGTGGCGCCACTGAAAGGGCTCAACAATTAACAGCATTGTCTCCTCTTCCAGAGTACCTGGGATCAACTACCAGCAACTATATGGTGGCCCATCTCCAGTTCCAGGGGATCAGACAGACAGACATACAGACAGTGATGAGGATGGCAGGCCTGCCTGGTCTTTCTTTCTTTCTTATCCTTTTAAAAAAATGTTTATTTATATATTTATTTATGTATTTATTAGATATAACTACACTGTAGCTGTCTTCAGACACTCCAGAAGAGGGTGTCAGATTCTGGAGAATCTAAATCCCTCTTATGGTCTGCATATGATGTACATAAACACAGCCTCACATATACTTCTAAATATTTAAAGATGGGTAGGGCCACTGATAGGGCTCAACAATTAACAGCATTGTCTCCTTTTCCAGAGAACCTGGGATCAACTACCAGCAACTATATGGTAGCCCATCTCCAGTTCCAGGGGATCAGACAGACAGACAGACAGACAGAGATAAGGATGGCAGGCTGCCTGGTCTTACTTTCTTTCTTATCCTTTTTAAAAAATGTTTATTTATTTATTTATTTATTTATTTATTTATTTATTTATTACATATAAGTACACTGTAGCTGTCTTCAGACACTCCAGTAGAGGGTGTCAGATTCTGGAGAATCTAAATCCTCTTATAATCTGAATATGATGTACATAAACACAGCCTCACATATACTTCTAAATATTTAAAGAAGTGTGCGGTCACTGAAAGGGCTCAACAATTAAGAGCATTGTCTCCTCTTCCAGAGAACCTGGGATCAACTACCAGCAACTATATGGTGGCCCATCTCCAGTTCCCGGGGATCAGATAGACAGACAGACAGACAGGCAGAGATATGGATGGCAGGCCTGCCTGGTCTTTCTTTCTTTCTTATCCTTTTTAAAAAATGTTTATTTATTTATTTATTTATGTATTTAGTAGATATAAGTACACTGTATCTGTTCAGACACTACAGAAGAGGGTGTCAGATTCTGGAGAATCTAAATCCCTCTTATCGTTTGAATATGATGTACATAAACACAGCCTCACATATACTTCTAAAAATTAAAAATGAGTGGGGCCACTGAAAGGGCTCAACAATTAACAGCATTGTCTCCTCTTCCAGAGAAGGTGGGATCAACTACCAGCACCTACATGGTGGCCCATCTCCAGTTCCACAGGATCAGACAGACAGACAGACAGAGATAAGGATGGCAGGCCTGCCTGGTCTTTCTTTCTTTCTTATCCTTTTTAAAAAATGTTTATTTATTTATTTATTTATTTATTTATTTATTTATTTATTTATGTATTTATTAGATATAAGTACACTGTAGCTGTTCAGACACTCCAGTAGAGGGTGTCAGATTCTGGAGAATCTAAAACCCTCTTATGGTCTGCATATGATGTACATAAACACAGCCTCACATACACTTCTAAATATTTAAAGTTGGGTGGGACCACTGAAAGGTCTCAACAATTAACAGCATTGTCTCCCCTTCCAGAGAACCTGGGATCAACTACCAGCAACTATATGGTGGCCCATATCCAGTATCAGAGGATCAGACAGACAGACAGACAGACAGACAGAGATAAGGATGGCAGGCCTGCCAGGTCTTTCTTTCGTTCTTATCCTTTTTAAAAAATGTTTATTTATTTATTTACTTATTTATTTATTTATTTATTCATTTATTTATTTTTTTATGTATTTATTCGATATAAGTACACTGTAGCTGTCTTCAGATACTCCAGTAGAGGGTGTCAGAATCTGGAGAATCTAAACCCCTCTAATGGTCTGCATATGATGTACATAAACAGAGACTCACATATACTTCTAAAAATATAAAGATTGGTGGGGCCACTGAAAGGGCTCAACAATTAACAGCATTGTCTCCTCTTCCAGAGAACCTGGGATCAACTACCAGCAACTATATGGTGGCCAATCTCCAGTTCCAGGGGATCAGACAGACAGAGAGACAGACAGACAGAGATAAGGATGGCAGGCCTGCCTGGTCTTTCTTTCTTTCTTATCCTTTTTAAAAAATGTTTATTTATTTATTTATTTATGTATATATTTATTCGATATAAGTACACTGTAGCTGTCTTCAGACACTCCAGAAGAGGGTGTCAGATTCTGGAGAATCTAAATCCCTCTTATGGTATGCATATGATGTACATAAACAGAGATTCACATACACTTCTAAAAATTTAAAGATGGGTGGGGCCACTTAAAGGGCTCAACAAATAACAGCATTGTCTCCTCTTCCAGAGAACTTGGGATCAACTACCAGCAAGTATATGATGGACCATCTCCAGTTCCAGGGGATCAGACAGACAGATAGACAGACAGAGATAAGGATGGCACTCCTGCCTGGTCTTTCTTTATTTCTTATCCATTTTAAAAAATGTTTATTTATTTATTTATTTATTTATTTATTTATTTATTAGATATAAATACACTGTAGCTGTCTTCAGACACTCCAGAAGAGGGTGTCAGATTCTGGACAATCTAAATCCCACTTAAGGTCTGCATATGATGTACATTAACACAGCCTCACATACACTTCTAAAAATTTAAGGATGGGTGGGGCGACTGAAAGGGCTCAACAATTAACAGCATTGTCTCCTCTTCCAGAGAACCTGGGATCAACTACCAGCAACTATATGGTGGCCCATCTCCATTTCCGGGGATCAGATAGACAGACAGACAGACAGACAGACAGACAGACAGAGATATGGATGGAAGGCCTGCCTGGTCTTTCTTTCTTGCTTATCCTTTTTAAAAAAATGTTTATTTATTTATTTATTTATTTATTTATTTATTTATTTATTTATGTATTTATTAGATATAAGTACACTGTAGCTGTTCAGACACTCCAGTAGAGGGTGTCAGATTCTGGAGAATCTAAAACCCTCTTATGGTCTGCATATGATGTACATAAACACAGCCTCACATACACTTCTAAATATTTAAAGATGGGTGGGACCACTGAAAGGTCTCAACAATTAACAGCATTGTCTCCCCTTCCAGAGAACCTTGGATCAACTACCAGCAACTATATGGTGGCCCATATCCAGTATCAGAGGATCAGACAGACAGACAGACAGACAGACAGAGATAAGGATGGCAGGCCTGCCAGGTCTTTCTTTCGTTCTTATCCTGTTTAAATAATGTTTATTTGTTTATTTATTTATTTATTTATTATTTATTTATTAGATATAAGTACACAGTAGCTGTCTTCAGACACTCCAGTAGAGGGTGTCAGATTCTGATGAATCTAAATCCCTCTTCATGTCTGCATATGATGTACATAAACACAGCCTCACATACACTTCTAAAAATTTAAACATGGGTAGGGCCATTGAAAGGGCTCAACAAGCCGGGCGTGGTGGCGCACGCCTTTAATCCCAGCACTCGGGAGGCAGAGGCAGGCGGATTTCTGAGTTCCCGGCTAGCCTGGTCTACAAAGTGAGTTCCAGGACAGCCAGGGCTACACAGAGAAACCCTGTCTCGAAAAAAACAAAAAAAAAAACAAAAAAAAAAAAAGAAAGAAAGAAAGAAAGGGCTCAACATTAACAGCATTGTCTCCTCTTCCAGAGAACCTGGGATCAACTACCAGCAACTATATGGTGGCCCATCTCCAGTTCCAGGGGATCAGATAGACAGACAGACAGACAGACAGAGATATGGATGGCAGGCCTGCCAGGATTTTCTTTATTTCTTATCCTGTTTAAATAATGTTTATTTATTTATTTATTTATTTATTTAGATATAAATACACTGTAGCTGTCTTCAGACACTCCAGTAGAGGGAGTCAGATTCTGGAGAATCTAAATCCTCTTATAATGTGCATATGATGTACATAAACACAGCCTCAAGTATACTTCTAAAAATTTAAAGAAGTGTGGGGCCACTGAAAGGGCTCAACAATTAACAGAATGGTCTCCTCTTCCAGAGAACCTTGGATCAACTACCAGCAACTATATGGTGGCCCATCTCCAGTTCCCGGAGATCAGATAGAAAGACACACAGACAGAGATATGGATGGTAGGCCTGCCTGGTCTTTCTTTATTTCTTATCCTTTTAAAAAAAATGTTTATTTATTTATTTATTTATTTATCTATTTATTTATTAGATATCAGTACACTGTAGCTGTCTTCAGATACTCCAGAAGAGGGTGTCAGATTCTGGAGAATCTAAATCCCTTTTATGGTCTGCATATGATGTACATAAACACAGCCTCACATACACTTCTAAATATTTAAAGATGGGTGAGATCACTGAAATGTCTCAACAATTAACAGCATTGTCTCCTCTTCCAGAGAACCTGGGATCAACTACCAGCAACTATATGGTGGCCCATATCCAGTATCAGAGGATCAGACTGACAGACAGACAGACAGACAGACAGAGATAAGGATGGCAGGCCTGCCTGGTCTTTCTTTCTTTCTTATCTTTTTAAAAAATGTTTATTTATTTATTTATTTATTTATTTATTTATTTATTTATTTATTTATTCGATATAAGTACACATTAGCTGTCTTCAGTCACTTCAGAAGAGGGTGTCAGATTCTGGAGAATCTAAATCTCTCTTATGATCTGCATATCATGTACATAAACACAGCCTCACATACTCTTCTAAAAATTTAAAGATGAGTGGGGCCACTGAAAGGGCTCAACAATTAACAGCATTGTCTCTTCTTCCAGAGAACCTGGGTTCAACTACCACTAACTATATGGTGGCCGATCTCCAGTTACAGGAGATCAGACAGACACACAGACAGACAGACAGACAGAGATAAGGATGGCAGGCCTGCCTGGTCTTTTTTTTTCTTATCCTTTTAAAAAAATGTTTATTTATTTAATTATTCAGGTATTTAATACATATAAGTATACTGTAGCTGTCTTCAGACACTCCAGAAGTGGGTGTAGGATTCTGGAGAATCTAAATCCCTCTTATGGTCTGCATATGATGTACATAAACACAGACTCACATATACTTCTAAAAATTTAAAGATGGGTGGGGCCACTGAAAAGGCTCAACAATTAACAGCATTGGGTCCTCTTCCAGAGAACCTGGGATCAACTACCAGCACCTATATGGTGGCCCATTTCCAGTTCCAGGGGATCAGACAGACAGACAGACAGACAGAGATAAGGATGGCAGGCCTGCCTGGTCTTTCTTTCTTTTTTATTCTTTAAAAAAATGTTTATTTACTTATTTATTTATTTATTTATTTATTTATTTATTTATTCATTTATGTATTTACTAGATATAAGTACACTGTAGCTGTCTTCTGACACTCCAGTAGAGGGTGTCACATTCTGCAGAATCTAAATCCCTCTTATGGTCTGCATATGATGTACATAAACACAGCCTCACATATACTTCAAAAATTTAAAGAAGGGTGGGGCCACTGAAAAAGCTCTACAAGTAACAGCATTGTCTCCTCTTCCAGAGTACCTGGGATCAACTACCATCAACTATATAGTGCCCATCTCCAGTTCTCAGGGATCAGACAGACAGACAGACAGACAGACAGAGATAAGGATGGCAGGCCTGCGTGGTCTTTCTTTCTTTCTTATCCTTTGTAAAAAATGTTTATTTAATTATTTATTTATGTATTTATAAGATATAAGTACACAGTAGCTGTCTTCAGACACTCCAGAAGAGGGTGTCAGATTCTGGAGAATCTAAATCCCTCTTATGGTCTGCATATGATGTACATAAACACAGCCTCACATATACTTCTAAAAATTTAAAAATGGGTAGGACCACTGAAAGGGCTCAACAATTAACATCATTGTCTCCTCTTCCAGAGAACCTGGGATCAACTACCAGCAACTATATGGTGGCCCATCTGCAGTTCCAGGGGATCTGACAGACAGACAGACAGACAGACAGAGATAAGGATGGCAGGCCTGCCTGGTCTTTCTTTCTTTCTTATCCTTTAAAAAATGTTTATTTATTTATGTATTTATTATATATAAGTACACTGTAGCTGTCTACAGACACTCCAGAAGAGTGTGTTAGATTCTAGAGAATCTAAATCCCTCTTATGGTCTGTGTATGATGTACATAAACACAGCCTCACATATACTGAGCTGAGGTGTCACAGGCCAACTGCTGGAATATCTGAGTACCACCTAGAGAGAGAAAAGCTATGCTGTGGTTGTTTAATTTATGTATTTTATTATTTCTATTTGTTGTTTTGTTTTGTTTTATTTGTTTTTAGAGAAGGCCTCAGTCTGTAGCTCTGGCTGACCCAGGACTGCCTACCTGTGTTAATTAGGGTTTCACAGCTGAGAACAGACACCAAGAGCAAGGTAAGGTTTAGAAAACCCGACCTTCAGTGGTGGCTCAAGCTCTTAATGAGAGCACTCTGTAGGCAGAGGCAGTAAGTTTCTGAGTTCGAGGCCACCCTGGTGAAAGACATGGTTAGGCAGGGCTAGGGTAGGCTAGGGTAGGCTAGGGTAGGCTAGGGTAGGCTAGGGTAGGCTAGGGTAGGCTAGGGTAGGCTAGGGTAGGCTAGGGTAGGCTAGGCTAGGCTAGGCTAGGCTAGGGTAGGCTAGGGTAGGCTAGGGTAGGCTAGGGAAAGAAAGAAAGAAAGAAAGAAAGAAAGGAAAGAAAGAAAGAAAGAAAGAAAGAAAGAAAGAAAGAAAGAAAGAAAGAAAGAAAGAAAGGAATTTTTAAAGGGCAATGGCAGAGTTTATTTTTTAAAAATATTTTGCATTTATTTATTTGTGTGAGTGATGAAGCTCAGGTCTTCAAACTCGTCAGGAGGTATGATTACCTCCCCTCTCTCTCAACCCCTCTCTCTCCTCTCTCAATGATTGTGTAAGAATGTTTTGCATGTGTATGCTGTGCCCACAGACTCCAGAACAGAGTATTAGATCCCCTGGAACTGGAGATGGGCCACCATATATAATACTGGTAATTGAGCCCAGGTTCTCTGGAAGAGGAGACAATGCTCTTAATTGTTGAGCCCTCTCTGTAGCCACATCTTTCTTTCTTTCTTTTTTTTTTTGAGTATATGTGAGGCTGTGTTTATATACATCATATGCAGACAATAAGAATGATTTAGATTCTTCAGAATCTGACACCCTCTTCTGGACTGTCTGAAGATAGCTACAGCATACTTAAATATAATAAATAAATAAATCTTTAAAAAGAAAAGGAAAAGTAAAAAAGAAAGAACAGGCCTGCCATATGCATGTTCATAGAGGAAAATGGAAGAGACCCCAATCTAACCTCAGCAGGGTGCTTCCTTCTGGATGGTAGCTCACAGTTTCACCCCAGCAAGACAGGCAAATCACTGAGTTCAAGGACAGTAAGGTTCAGGACAGCCAAGGTTAGGAAGGAAAAGGATCTATGTTGAGAATAAACCGACAAAACAACAACTAGGAAAAAGAAGTGACAGTGTAACTTGGGGTAGGGTACCAAAAAGAGAAAGCTTTCTGTTACCACTTACAAACAGCAGTAGACTTGCACCCTTCTGCCCAGGTCCCTGCCTTCCTTTCTAGGAATTCTAAGGATGCCAGGGGGTGGGGCAATCCAGATTAACTTTTTAATAACAAAGACTTGGTCTTTGATGTCTAGAGGAAGCCCTTCTCAGTGCCTTTAACTACCACTGTACTTTCAGGGCTGTGACTCAACTGTAACAATGAACAGGGCTAAGAACCTGCAGCCTTTGAAAACAACTATTTTTTTAAAGAGGGGGACACAAATCAGCAGTAGAACCCCTCAGGTTCAGCCATAATACTTGTTAGGGAAACAGCCTCAATGTCCAGAGCTGAGGTCTCATGGGTGAACTGCTTCAAGCTCTGAGTATCATTGAAAGAAAGAAAAGTTATCATGTGGTTGCTTAATTTATTTATTTTATTATTTCTATTTTTTTGTTTTCTTTTGTTTTGTTTTAGAAAAGGCCTCAGTCGGTAGCTATGGCTGACCTAGGACAGACTACATGTGTTAATTAGGGTTTCACAGTTGAGAAACAGACCATACCTATGTAAGACTTAGAAAACCCAACAGTCAGTGGTGGCTCGAGCTCTTAATGAGAGCACTCTGGAGGCAGAGGCAGTCAGTTTCTGAGTTCGAGGCCAGCCTGGTTAAAGACACGGATAGGCAGGGCTAGGCAAGGCAGGGCTGGGCTAGGCTAGGCTAGGCAAGGGGCTGGGCTAGGCAAGGCAAGGAGCTAGGCTAGGCAACGCAAGGGGCTAGGCAAGACAGACAGACAGAGAGAAAGACAGACAAGGATGGAAGCCTGCCTGGTTTTTCTTTCTTTCTTATCCCTTTTAAAAAATGTATATTTATTTATTTATTTATTTATTTATTTATTTATTTATTTATGTATTTATTAGATAAAAGTACACTGTAGCTGTCTTCAGACACTCCAGAAGAGGGTGTCAGATTCTGGAGAATCTATATCCCTTTTATGGTCTGCATATGATGTACATAAACACAGCCTCACATATACTTCTAAAAATTTAAAGATGGGTAGGACCACTGAAAGGGCTCAACAATTAACATCATTGTCTCCTCTTCCAGAGAACCTGGGATCAACTACCAGCAACTATATGGTGGCCCATCTCCAGTTCCAGGGGATCAGACGGACAGACAGAGATACAGACAGATAGAGTTAAGGATGGCAGGCCTACCTGGTCTTTCATTCTTTCTTATCCTTTTAAAAAATTTTTATTTATTTATTTATTTATTTATTTATTTATTTATTTATTTATTCGATATAAGTACACTGTAGCTGTCTTCAGACACTCCAGAAGAGGGTGTCAGATTCTGGAGAATCTAAATCCCTCTTATGGTCTGCATATGATGTACATGAACACAGCCTCACATATACTTATAAAAATTTAAAGATGGGTGGGGCCACTGAAAGGGCTCAAAAATTAACAGCATTGTCTCCTCTTCCAGAGAACCTGGGATCAACTACCAGCAACTATATGGTGGCCCATCTCCAGTTCCAGGCGATCAGACAGACAGACAGACATACAGACAAGGATGGCAGGCCTTCCTGGTTTTTATTTCTTTCTTATCCGTTTAAAAAGGTTTATTTATTTATTTATGAATTTATTATATATAAGTACACTGTAGCTGTCTTCAGACACTCAGGAAGAGGGTGTCAGATTCTGGAGAATCTAAGTCCCTCTTATGATATGCATATGATGTACGTAAAAACAGCTTCACATTTATTTCTAAAAATTTAAAGATGGGTGGGGCCACTGTGAGAGCTCAACAATTAACAGCATTGTCTCCTCTTCCAGAGAACCTGGGATCAACTACCAGCAACTATATGGTGGCCCATCTCCAGATCCAGGGGATCAGAGAGACAGACAGACAGACAGACAGACAAGGATGGCAGGCCTGCCTGGTTTTTCTTTCTTTCTTATCCTTTTTAAAACATGTTTATTTATTTATTTATTTATGTATTTATTAGATATAAGTACACTGTAGCTGTCTTCAGACACTCCAGAAGAGGGTATCAGATTCTGGAGAATATAAATCCCTCTTATGGTCTACATACAATGTACAAAACACAGCCTCACATATATTTCTAAAAATTTAAAGATGTGTGGGGCCACTGAAAGGGCTCAACAATTAACAGCATTGTCTCCTCTTCCAGAGAACCTGGGATTAAACTACCAGCAACTATGTGGTGGCCCATCTCCAGTTCCAGGGGATCAGACAGACAGACAGACAGACAGACAGACAGAGATAAGGATGGCAGGCC
This sequence comes from Mus caroli, assembly GCF_978045245.1. Classification (NCBI taxonomy): domain Eukaryota; kingdom Metazoa; phylum Chordata; class Mammalia; order Rodentia; family Muridae; genus Mus; species Mus caroli. The sequence goes on along the minus strand of NW_028227476.1, from coordinate 124,774 downwards.
TGCTAGTCTTTATTTTTTTCTTATCCTTTTAAAAAAAATGTTTATTTATTTATTTATTTATTTATTTATTTATTTATTTATTTATTTATTTATTTATTAGATATAAGTACACTGTAGCTGTCTTCAGACACTCCAGAAGAGGGTATCAGATTCTGGAGAATCTAAATACCTCTTATGGTCTGCATATGATGTACATAACACAGCCTCACATATATTTCTAAAAATTTAAAGATGTGTGGGGCCACTGAAAGGGCTCAACAATTAACAGCATTGTCTCCTCTTCCAGAGAACCTGGATCAACTACCAGCAACTATATGGTGGCCCATCTCCAGTTCCAGGGAATCAGACAGACAGACAGACAGACAGATATAAGGATGGAAGGCCTGCCTGGATTTTCTTTCTTTATTATCCTTATTTAAAAATGTTTATTTGTTTATTTAAGTATTTATTAGCCATAAGTACACTGTAGCTGTCTTCAGACACTCCAGAAGAGGGTGTCATATGCTGGAGAATCTAAATCCCTCTTATGGTCTGCATTTGATGTACATAAACATAGCCTCACATATACTTCTAAAAATTTAAAGATGGGTGGGGCCACTGAAAGGTCTCAACAATTAACAGCATTGTCTCCTTTTCCAGAGAACCTGGGATCAACTACCAGCAACTATATGGTGTCCCATCTCCAGTTACAGGGGATCAGACAGACAGACAGACAGACAGAAAGTGATAAGGATGGCAGGCCAGCATGGTCTTTCTTTCTTTCTTCTCCGTTTAAAAAAAATGTTTATTTATTTATTTTTATTTATTTATTTATTTATTTATTTATTTATTTATTTATTTATTTATTTATTTTTAATGTATTTATTAGATATAAGTACACAATACTTGTCTTCAGACACTCCAGAAGAGGTTGTCAGATTCTGGAGAATCTAAATCCCTCTTATGGTCTGCATATGATGTACATAAACACAGCCTCACATATACTTCTAAAAATTTAAAGATGGGTGGGGCCACTAAAAGGGATCAACAATTAACAGCATTGTCTCCTCTTCCAGAGAACCTGGGATCAATAACCAGTAATTATATGGTGGCCCATCTCCAGTTCCAGGGGATCAGACAGACACACAGACAGACAGACAGAGATAAGGATGGCAGGCCTGCCTGGTCTTTCTTTCTTTCTTATCATTTTAAAAAAGGTTTATTTATTTATTTATGTATTTATTAGATATAAGTACACTATAGCTATCTTCAGACACTCCAGAAGAGGGTGTTTGATTCTGCAGAACGTAAATCCCATTTATGTTCTGCATATGATGTACATAAACACAGCCTCACATATTCTTCTAAAAATTTAAAGATGGTTGGGGCCACTGAAAGGAACCAACAATTAACAGCATTGTCTCCTCTTCCAGAGAACCTGGGATCAACTACCAGCAACTATATGTTGGCCCATCTCCAGTTTCAGGGGATCAGACAGACAAACAGACAGACAGAAAGACAGAGATAAGGATGGCAGGCCTGCCTGGTCTTTCTTTCTTTCTTATCCTTTTTAAAAAATGTTTATTTATTTATTTATTTATGTATTTTTTAGATATAAGTACACTGTAGCTGTCTTCAGACACTCCAGAAGAGGGTGTCAGATTCTGGAGAATCTAAATCCCTCTTATGGTCTGCATATGATGTACATAAACACAGCCTCACATATACTTCTAAAAATTTAAAGATGGGTGGGGTCACTAAAGAAAGGGCTCAACAATTAACAGCATTGTCAACTCTTCCAGAGAACCTGGGATGAACTACCAGCAACTATATGGTGGCCCTTCTCCAGTTCCAGGGGATCAGACAGACAGACAGACAGACAGAGATAAGGATGGCAGGCGTGCCTGGTCTTTCTTTCTTTATTATACTGTTGAAAAAATGTTTATTTATTTATTTATTTATTTTTATTTATGTATTTATTAGATATAAGTACACTGTAGCTGTCTTCAGACACTTCAGAAGATGTTGTCAGATTCTTGAGAATCTAAATCCCTCTTATGGTCTGCATATGATGTACATAAACACAGACTCATATATACTTCTAAAAATTTAAAGATGTGTGGGGCCACTGAAAGGACTCAACAATTAACAGCATTGTCTCCTCTTCCAGAGAACCTCGGATCAACTACCAGCAAATATATGGGGCCCATTCCAGTTCCAGGGGATCAGACTGACAGACAGACAGACAGACAGACAGAGATAAGGATGGCAGGCCTGCTGGTCTTTCTTTTTTTCTTATCCTTTTTAAAAAATGTTTGTTTATTTACTTATTTATTTATTTATTTATTTATTTATTTATTTATTTATTCATTCATTCATTTATTTATTTATTTATTTATTTATTTATTTATTTATTTATTTATTAGATATAAGTACACTGTAGCTGTCTTCAGACACTCCAGAAGAGGGTGTCAGATTGTGGAGAATCTAAATCCCTCTTTTGGTCTGCATATGATGTACATAAACACAGACTCACATATACTTCTAAAAATTTCAAGATATGTGGGGCCACTGAAAGCGCTCAACAAATAACAGCATTGTCTCCTCTTCCAGAAAACCTGGGATCAACTACCAGCAACTATATGGTGGCCCATCTCCAGTTCCAGGGGATTAGACAGACAGACAGACAGAGATAAGGATGGCAGGCCTGCTGGTCTTTCTTTTTTTCTTATCCTTTTTAAAAAATGTTTATTTATTTATTTATTTATTTATTTCTTTATTTATTTATGTATTTATTAGATATATGTACACTGTATCCGTCATAGACACTCCAAAAGACGGTGTCAGATTCTGGAGAATCTAAATCCCTCTTAAGGTCTGAATATGATGTACATAAACACAGCATCACATTTACTTCTAGAAATTTAAAGATGAGTGGGGCCACTGAAAGGGCTGAACAATTAACAGAATTGTCTCCTCTTCAGAGTACCTGGGATCAACTACCAGCAACTATATGGTGGCCCATCTCCAGTTCCAGGAGATCAGACAGACAGACAGACAGAGAGACAGACAGACAGACATAGATAAGGATGACCGTCCAGCCTGGTCTTTCTTTCTATCGTATTCTTTTAAAAAATGTTTATTTATTTATTTATTTATTTATTTATTTATTTATTTATGTATTTATTAGATATAAGTACACTTTAGCTATCTTCAGACACTCCAGAAGAGGGTGTCAGATTCTGGAGAATCTATATCCCTCTTATGGTCTGCATATGATGTACATAAACACAGCCTCACATATACTTCTAAAAATTTAAAGATGTGTGGGGCCACTGAAAGGTCTCAACAATTAACAGCATTGTCTACTCATCAGAGATCCTGGGATCAACTATCAGCAACTTTATGGTGGCCCATCTCCAGTTCCATGTTATCAGACAGACAGACAGAGAGACAAGGATAAGGATGGCAGGCCTGCCTGGTCTTTCTTTCTTTTTTATCCTTTTTAAAAAATGTTTATTTATTTATTTATGTATTTATTAGATATAAGTACAATGTAGCTGTCTTCAAACAATCCAGAAGAGGGTGTCAGATTCTGGAGAATCTAAATCCCTCTTATGGTCTGCATATGATGTACATAAACACAGCACAACTTTACTTCTAAAAATTCAAAGATGGGTTGGGCCACTGAAATGGCTCAACAATTAACAGCATTGTCTCCTCTTCCAGAGAGCCTGGGATCAACTACCAGTAACTATATGGTGGCCCATCTCCAGTACCAGGGTATCAAACAGACAGACAGACAGACAGAGATAAGGATGGCAGGCCTGCCTGGTCTTTCTTTCTTTCTTATCCTTTTTAAAAAAAATTATTTTTTATATATGTATTTATTAGATATAAGTACACTGTAGCTGTCTTTAGACACTGCAGAAGAGGGTGTCAGATTCTGGAGAATCTAAATCCCTCTTAGGGTCTGCATATGATGTACATAAACACGGACTCACATTTTCTTCTAAAAATTTAAAGATGGGTGGGGCCACTGAAAGGGCTCAACAATTAACAGCATTGTCTCCTCTTCCAGAGAACCTGGGATAAACTACCAGCAACACTATGGTGGCCCATCTCCAGTTCCAGGGTATCAGACAGACAGACAGACAGACAGAGATAAGGGTGGCAGGCCTGCCTGGTCTTTCTTTTTTCTTATCCTTTTTAAATAATGTTTTTTTAATTATTTATTTATGTATTTATTAGATATAAGTACACAGTAGCTGTCTTCAGACACTCCAGAAGAGGGTGTCAGATTCTGGAGAATCTAAATCCCTCTTATGGTCTGCATATGATGTACATAAACAGAGCCTCACATATACTTCTAAAAATTTAAAGATGGGTAGGACCACTGAAAGGGCTCAACAATTAACATCATTGTCTCCTCTTCCAGAGAACCTGGGATCAACTACCAGCAACTATATGGTGGCCCATCTGCAGTTCCAGGGTATCAGACAGACAGACAGACAGAAAGAGTTAAGGATGGAGGCCTGCCTGGTCTTTCTTTCTTACTTATACTTTTTAGAAAATGTTTATTTATTTATTTATGTATTTATTAGATATAAGTACACTGTAGCTGTCTTCAAACACTCTAGAAGAGGGTCTCATCTTCTGGAGAATCTAAATCCCTCTTATGGTCTGCATATGATGTACATAAACACAGCCTCGCATATACTTCTAAAAATTTAAAGATGGGTGGGCCCACTGAAAAAGCTAAACAATTAACAGCATTGTCTCTTCTTCCAGAGAACGTGGGATCAACTACCAGCAACTATATGGTGGCCCATCTCAAGTTCCAGGGGATAAGACAGACAGACAGACAGACAGAGATAAGGATGGCAGGCCTGCCTGATTTTTCTTTCTTTCTTATCCTTTTTAAAAAATGTTTATTTATTTGTTTATTTATTTATTTATTTATTTATTTGTTTATTTATTTATGTATTTATTAGATATAAGTACACTGTAGCTGTCTTCAGACTCTCCAGAAGAGGGTGTCAGATTCTGGAGAATCTATATCCCTCTTATGGTTGCATATGATGTACATGAACACAGCCTCACATATACTTCTAAAAATTTAAAGATGTGTGGGGCCACTGAAAGGGCTCAACAATTAACAGCATTGTCTCCTCTTCCAGAGAACCTGAAATCAACTACCAGCAACTATATGGTGGCCCATCTCCAGTTCCAGGGGATCAGACAGACAGACAGACAGATATAAGGATGGCAGGCCTGCCTGGTCTTTCTTTCTTTCTTATCGTTTTAAAAAAATGTTTATTTAATTATTTATGTATTTATTAGATATAAGTACACTGTAGCTGTCTTCAGACACGCCAGAAGAGGGTGTCAGATTCTGGAATATCTAAATCCCTCTTATGGTATGTATATGATGTACATAAACACAGCCTCACATATACTTCTGAAAATTTAAAGATGGGTTGGGCTACTGAAAGGGCTCAACAATTAACAGCACTGACTCCTCTTACAGAGAACCTGGGATCAACTACCAGCAACTATATGGTGGCCGATCTCGAGTCCAAGGGGATCAGACAGACTGTAGACAGACAGACAGACAGACAGAGATAAGGATTTCAGGCCTGCCTGGTCTTTCTTTCTTTCTTATCCTGTTTAAAAAATGTTTATTTATTTATTTATTTATTTATTTATTTATTTATTTATTTATTTATTTGATATAAGTACACTGTAGCTGCCTTCAGACACTCCAGAAGAGGGTTTCAGATTCTGGAGAATCTAAATCACATTTATGGTCTGCATATGATGTACATAAACACAGCCTCACATATACTTCTAAATATTTAAAGATGGGTGGCGCCACTGAAAGGGCTCAACAATTAACATCATTGGCTCCTCTTCCAGAGAACCTGGGATAAACTACCAGCAACACTATGGTGGCCCATCTCCAGTTCCAGGGAATCAGACAGACAGACAGACAGAGATAAGGGTGGCAGGCCTGCCTGGTCTTTCTTACTTTCTTATCCTTTTTAAAAATGTTTATTTATTTATTTATTTATTTATTTATTTATTTATTTATTCATTCATTCATTCATTTATTTATTTATGTATTTATTAGATATAAGTAAACTGTAGCTGTCTTCAGACACTCAGGAAGAGGGTGTCAGATTCTGGAGAATCTAAATCCCTCTTATGGTCTGCATATGATGTACATAAAAACAGCCTCACATATACTTCTAAAAATTTAAAGATGGGTTGGCCACAGAAAGGGCTCAAAAATTAACATCATTGTCTCCTCTTCCAGAGAACCTTAGATAAACTACCAGCAACTATATGGTGGCCCATCTTCAGTTCCAGTGTATCACACAGACAGACAGAGAGACACACATAAATATGGAGGCCTGCCTGGTATTTCTTTCTTTCTTATACTTTTTAAAAAATGTTTATTTATTTATTTATGTGTTTATTAGATATAAGTACACATTAGCTGTCTTCAGACACTCCAGAAGAGGGTGTCAGATTCTGGAAAATCTAAATCCCTCTTATGGTCTGCATATCATGTACATAAACACAGCCTCACATACACTTCTAAAAATTTAAAGATGGGTGGGACCACTGAAAGGGCTCAACAATTAACAGCATTGTCTCCTCTTCCAGAGAACCTGGGATCAACTACCAGCAACTATATGGTGGCCCATCTCGAGTCCAAGGGGATCAGACAGACTGTAGACAGACAGACAGAGAGACAGAGATAAGGATGGCAGGCCTGCCTGGTCTTTCTTTCTTTCTTATCCTGTTTATAAAATGTTTATTTATTTATTTATTTATTTATTTATTTATTTATTTGATATAAGTACACTGTAGTTGTCTTCAGACACTCCAGAAGAGGGTGTCAGATTCTGGAGAATCTAAATCACATTTATGGTCTGCATATCATGTACATAAACACAGCCTCACATATACTTCTAAATATTTAAAGATGGGTGGGGCCAATGAAAGGGCTCAACAATTAACAGCATTGTCTCCTCTTCCAGAGAACCTGGAATCAACTACCAGCAACACTATGGTGGCCAATCTACAGTTCCAGGGTATTAGACAGACAGACAGACAGACAGACAGACAGACAGAGATAAGGGTGGCAGGCCTGCCTGGTCTTTCTTACTTTCTTATCCTTTTTAAAAAATGTTTATTTATTTATTTATTTATTTATTCATTTATTTATTTATGTATGTATTTATTAGATATAAGTAAACTGTAGCTGTCTTCAGACACTCCAGAAGAGGGTGTCAGATTCTGGAGAATCTAAATCCCTCTTATGGTCTGCATATGATGTACATAAACACAGCCTCACATATACTTCTAAAAATTGAAAGATGGGTGGGGCTACAGAAAGGGCTCAACATTTAAAAGCACTGTCTCCTCTTCCAGAGAACCTTGGATAAACTACCAGCAACTATATGGTGGCCCACTTCCAGTTCCAGGGTTTCACACAGACAGACAGACAGACAGAGATAAGGGTGGCAGGCCTGCCTGGTATTTCTTTCTGTCTTATCCTTTTTAAGAAATGTTTATTTATTTATTTATTTATTTATTTATTTATTTATTTATTTATTTATTTATTTATTAGATATAAGTACACTGTAGCTGTCTTCAGACACTCCAGAAGAGGGTGCCAGATTCTGGAGAATTTAAATCACTCTTATGATCTGCATATGATGTACATAAATTCAGCCTCACATTTACTTCTAAAAATTTAAAGATGGCTGTGGCCACTGAAAGGACTGAACAATTAACATCATTGTCTCCTCTTCCAGAGAACTTGGGAAAAACTACCAGCAAATATATTGTGGCCCATATCCAGTTCCAGAGGATCAGACAGACAGACAGACAGACAGACAGACAGAGATAAGGATGGCAGGACTGCCTGATTTTACTTTCTTCCTTATCCTTTTTAAAAAATGTTTATTTATTTATTAATTTATTTATTTATGTATTTTTTAGATATAAGTACACTGTAGCTGTCTTCAGACACTCCAGAAGAGGGTGCCAGATTCTGGAGAATTTAAATCACTCTTATGATCTGCATATGATGTACATAAACACAGCCTCAGATATACTTCTAAAAATTTAATGAAGGGTGGGGCCACTGAAAGGGCTCTACAATTAACAGCATTGTCTCCTCTTCCAGAGAACCTGGGATCAACTACCAGCAACTATATGGTGGCTCATCTCCAGTTCCCAGGGATCAGACAGACAGACAGACAGACAAACAGAGATATGGATGGCAGGCCTGCCTGGTCTTTCTTTTTTTCTTATCATTTAATTAAAAAATGTTTATTTATTTATTTATTTATTTATGTATTTATTATATATAAGTACACTGTAGCTGTCTTCAGACACTCCAGAAGAGGGTGTCAGATTATGGAGAATCTAAATCCCTCTTATGGCCTGCATATGATGTACATAAACAGAGCCTCACATACAGTTCTAAACATTTAAAGATGGGTGGGGCCATTGAAAGGGCTCAACAATGAACAGCATTGTCTCCTCTTCCAGAGAACCTCGGATCAACTACCAGCTACTATATGGTGGCCCATCTCCAGTTCCAGGGGATCAGACAGACAGACATACAGACAGTCAGAGATAAGGATGGCAGGCCTGCCTGGTCTTTCTTTCTTTCTTATCCTTTTGAAAAAATGTTTACTTATTTATTTATTTATTTATTTATTTATTTATTTATTAGATATAAGTACACTGTAGCTGTCTTCAGACACTCCAGAAAAGTGTGTTAGATTCTGGAGAATCTAAATCCCTTTTATGGTCTGCATAAGATGTACATAAACACAGACTCATGTATACTTCTAAAAATTTAAAGATGGGTGGGGCCACTGAAAGGGCTCAACAATTAACAGCGTTGTCTCCTCTTCCAGAGAACCTGGGATCAACTACCAACAACTATATGGTGGCCCATCCCCAGTTCCATGGGATCAGAACGACAGACAGACAGACAGACAAACAGAGATATGGAAGGCAGGCCTGCCTGGTCTTTCTTTCTTTCTTATCCTTTTTAAAAAATGTTTATTTATTTATTTATTTATTTATTTATTTATTTATATATATATTTATTTATTTATTAGATATAGGTACACTGTAGCTGTCTTCAGACTCTCCAGTAGAGTGTGTTAGAATCTGGAGAATCTGAATCCCTCTTATGGTCTGCATATGATGTACATAAACACAGCCTCACATATACTTCTAAAAATTTAAAGAAGGTTGGGGCCACTCTAAAAGCTCAACAATTAACAACATTGTCTCCTCTTACAGAGAACCTGGGATAAACTACCAGCACCTATATGGTGGCCCATCTCCAGTCCAGTGGATCAGACAGACAGACAGACAGAGAGACAGAGATAAGGATGGCAGGCCTGCCTGGTCTTTCTTTATTTCTTGTCCTTTAAAAAAAAATGTTTGTTTATTTATTTATTTATTTATTTATTTATTTATTTATTTATTAGATATAAGTACACTGTAGCCGTCTTCAGACACTCCAAGAGAGGGTGTCAGATTCTGGAGAATCTAAATCCCTCTTATGGTCTGCATATGATGTACATAAACACAGCCTCATATATACTTCTAAAAATTTAAAGATGGGTGGGACCACTGAAAGGGCTCAACAATTACCATCACTGTCTCCACTTCCAGAGAACCTGGGATCAACTATCAGCAAGTATATAGTGGCCCACCTCCACGTCCAGGGGATCAGACAGACTGTCAGACAGACAGACAGACAGACAGAGATAAGGATGGCAGGCCTGCCTGGTCTTACTTTCTTTCTTATCCTGTTTATAAAATGTTTATTTATTTATTTATTTATTTATTTATTTATTTATTTATTTATATATTTATTTGATATAAGTACACTGTAGTTGTCTTCAGACACTCCAGAAGAGGGTGTCAGATTCTGGAGAATCTAAATCACATTTATGGTCTGCATATGATGTACATAAACACAGCCTCACATATACTTCTAAATATTTAAAGATGGGTGGGGCCAATGAAAGGGCTCAACAATTAACAGCATTGTCTCCTCTTCCAGAGAACCTGGAATCAACTACCAGCAACACTATGGTGGCCAATCTACAGTTCCAGGGTATCAGACAGACAGACAGACAGACAGACAGAGATAAAAGTGGCAGGCCTGCCTGGTCTTTCTTACTTTCTTATCCTTTTTAAAAAATGTTTATTTATTTATTTATTTATTCATTTATTTATTTATGTATGTATTTATTAGATATAAGTAAACTGTAGCTGTCTTCAGACACTCCAGAAGAGGGTGTCAGATTCTGGAGAATCTAAATCCCTCTTATGGTCTGCATATGATGTACATAAACACAGCCTCACATATACTTCTAAAAATTGAAAGATGGGTGGGGCTACAGAAAGGGCTCAACATTTAAAAGCACTGTCTCCTCTTCCAGAGAACCTTGGATAAACTACCAGCAACTATATGGTGGCCCACTTCCAGTTCCAGGGTTTCACACAGACAGACAGACAGACAGAGATAAGGGTGGCAGGCCTGCCTGGTCTTTCTTTCTTTCTTATCCTTTTTAAAAAATGTTTATTTATTTATTTATTTATTTATTTGTTTATTTATTTATTTATGTATTTATTAGATATAAGTACACTGTAGCTGTCTTCAGACACTACAGAAGAGGGTGTCAGTTTCTGGAGAATCTAAATCACTCTTATGGTCTGATTATGATGTACATAAACACAGCCTCAGATATACTTCTAAAAATTTAATGAAGGGTGGGGCCACTGAAAGGGCTCAACAATTTACAGCATTGTCTCCTCTTCCAGAGAACCTTGGATAAACTACCAGCAACTATATGGTGGCCCATATCCAGTACCAGAGGATCAGACAGACAGACAGACAGACAGACAGAGATAAGGATGGCAGGCCTGCCAGGTCTTTGTTTCTTTCTTATCCTTTTTAAAAAATGTTTATTTATTTATTTATTTATTTATTTATTTATTTATGTATTTATTAGATATAAGTACACTGTAGCTGTCTTCAGACACTCCAGAAGAGGGTGCCAGATTCTGGAGAATTTAAATCACTCTTATGATCTGCATATGATGTACATAAATTCAGCCTCACATTTACTTCTAAAAATTTAAAGATGGCTGTGGCCACTGAAAGGACTGAACAATTAACATCATTGTCTCCTCTTCCAGAGAACTTGGGAAAAACTACCAGCAAATATATGGTGGCCCATATCCAGTTCCAGAGGATCAGACAGACAGACAGACAGACAGACAGAGATAAGGATGGCAGGACTGCCTGATTTTACATTCTTCCTTATCCTTTTTAAAAAATGTTTATTTATTTATTAATTTATTTATTTATGTATTTTTTAGATATAAGTACACTGTAGCTGTCTTAAGATCTCCAGTAGAGGGTGTCAGGTTCTGAAGAATCTAAAACCATCTTCTGGTCTGCATATGATGTACATAAACACAGCCTCAGATATACTTCTAAAAATTTAATGAAGGGTGGGGCCACTGAAAAGGCTCTACAATTAACAGCATTGTCTCCTCTTCCAGAGAACCTGGGATCAACTACCAGCAACTATATGGTGGCTCATCTCCAGTTCCCAGGGATCAGACAGACAGACAGACAGACAAACAGAGATATGGATGGCAGGCCTGCCTGGTCTTTCTTTTTTTCTTATCATTTAATTAAAAAAATGTTTATGTATTTATTTATTTATTTATTTATGTATTTATTATATATATGTACACTGTAGCTGTCTTCAGACACTCCAGAAGAGGGTGTCAGATTATGGAGAATATAAATCCCTCTTATGGCCTGCATATGATGTACATAAACAGAGCCTCACATACAGTTCTAAACATTTAAAGATGGGTGGGGCCATTGAAAGGGCTCAACAATGAACAGCATTGTCTCCTCTTCCAGAGAACCTCGGATCAACTACCAGCAACTATATGGTGGCCCATCTCCAGTTCCAGGAGATCAGACAGACAGACATACAGACAGTCAGAGATAAGGATGGCAGGCCTGCCTGGTCTTTCTTTCTTATCCTTTTAAAAAATGTTTATTTAATTATTTATTTATGTATTTATTAGATATAAGTACACAGTAGCTGTCTTCAGACACTCAAGAAGAGGGTGTCAAATTCAGGAAAATCTAAATCCCTCTTATGGTCTGCATACCTTCAGTGGTGGCTCAAGCTCTTAATGAGAGCACTCTGTAGGCATAGGCAGTCAGTTTCTGAGTTCGAGGCCACCCTGGTGAAAGACAGGGTTAGGCAGGGCTAGGGAAGGCTAGGGAAGGCTAGGGAAGGCTAGGGAAGGCTAGGGTAGGCTAGGCAAGGCTAGGGTAGGCTAGGGTAGGCTAGGGAAGGTTAGGGTAGGCTAGGGTAGGCTAGGGTAGGCTAGGGTAAGCTAGGGTAGGCTAGGGTAGGCTAGGGTAGGCTAGGGTAGGCTAGGGTAGGCTAGGGTAGGCTAGGGTAGGCTAGGGAAAGAAAGAAAGACAGAAAGAAAGAAAGGAAGAAAGAAAGAAAGAAAGAAAGAAAGAAAGAAAGAAAGAAAGAAAGAAAGAAAAAGGTTTTATAAAAAGTGTTAAAGTTTTTAAAAATTAAAAAAAAAAATACCAGATCACCATCACACAGCATTGGCTGTCTTCAGGTGTATCCTTTCAGCCTCAAAAACAAAAAGCAATGGCTGGCTGTCTTCAGGTGTATCCTATTCTCCAGTCTTATTTCCAACCTAAGAGCTGGGCTGAGCTGCCTCATTATGTAATTGCAAACCTTCCTTGGTTTGTCTTTTCCATTTCTAAGACTAACAGGCCTTTTTCTATTTAGAGAATATGCTCATGACTGTACTTTAGATATAGTAAATATAACTGTTGCTTATAAAACTTGTTTTCTAGGAATTTTTAAAGGGCAATGGCAGAGTTTATTTTTTTAAAAATATTTTGCATTTATTTATTTGTGTGAGTGATGAAGCTCAGGTCTTCAAACTCGTCAGGAGGTATGATTACCTCCCCTCTCTCTCAACCCCTCTCTCTCCTCTCTCAATGATTGTGTAAGAATGTTTTGCATGTGTATGCTGTGCCCACAGACTCCAGAACAGAGTATTAGATCCCCTGGAACTGGAGATGGGCCACCATATATAATACTGGTAATTGAGCCCAGGTTCTCTGGAACAGGAGACAATGCTCTTAATTGTTGAGCCCTCTCTGTAGCCACATCTTTCTTTTTTTTTTTTTTTGAGTATATGTGAGGCTGTGTTTATATACATCATATGCAGACAATAGGAATGATTTAGATTCTTCAGAATCTGACACCCTCTTCTGGACTGTCTGAAGATAGCTACAGCATACTTAAATATAATAAATATATAAATCTTTAAAAAGAAAAGGAAAAGTAAAAAAGAAAGAACAGGCCTGCCATATGCATGTTCATAGAGGAAAATGGAAGAGACCCCAATCTAACCTCAGCAGGGTGCTTCCTTCTGGATGGTAGCTCACAGTTTCATCCCAGCAAGACAGGCAAATCACTGAGTTCAAGGACAGTAAGGTTCAGGACAGCCAAGGTTAGGAAGGAAAAGGATCTATGTTGAGAATAAACCGACAAAACAACAACTAGGAAAAAGAAGTGACAGTGTAACTTGGGGTAGGGTACCAAAAAGAGAAAGCTTTCTGTTACCACTTACAAACAGCAGTAGACTTGCACCCTTCTGCCCAGGTCCCTGCCTTCCTTTCTAGGAATTCTAAGGATGCCAGGGGGTGGGGCAATCCAGATTAACTTTTTAATAACAAAGACTTGGTCTTTGATGTCTAGAGGAAGCCCTTCTCAGTGCCTTTAACTACCACTGTACTTTCAGGGCTGTGACTCAACTGTAACAATGAACAGGGCTAAGAACCTGCAGCCTTTGAAAACAACTATTTTTTTAAAGAGGGGGACACAAATCAGCAGTAGAACCCCTCAGGTTCAGCCATAATACTTGTTAGGGAAACAGCCTCAATGTCCAGAGCTGAGGTCTCATGGGTGAACTGCTTCAAGCTCTGAGTATCATTGAAAGAAAGAAAAGTTATCATGTGGTTGCTTAATTTATTTATTTTATTATTTCTATTTTTTGTTTTCTTTTGTTTTGTTTTAGAAAAGGCCTCAGTCTGTAGCTATGGCTGACCTAGGACAGACTACATGTGTTAATTAGGGTTTCACAGCTGAGAAACAGACCATACCTATGTAAGACTTAGAAAACCCAACAGTCAGTGGTGGCTTGAGCTCTTAATGAGAGCACTCTGGAGGCAGAAGCAGTCAGTTTCTGACTTCGAGGCCAGCCTGGTTAAAGACAGGGATAGGCAGGGCTAGGCAAGGCAGGGCTGGGCTAGGCTAGGCAAGGCAAGGGGCTAGGCTAGGCTACGCAAGGGGCTAGGCAAGACAGACAGACAGAGAGAAAGACAGACAAGGATGGAAGGCCTGCCTGGTTTTTCTTTCTTCCTTATCCCTTTTAAAAAATGTTTATTTATTTATTTATTTATTTATTTATGTATTTATTAGATATAAGTACACTGTAGCTGTCTTCAGACACTCCAGAAGAGTGTGTCAGATTCTGGAGAATCTAAATCCCTCTTATGGTCTGCATATGATGTACAAAAACACAGCCTCACATATACTTCTAAAAATTTAAAGATGGGTGGGGCCACTGAAAGGCCTCAACAATTAACAGCATTGTCTCCTCTTCCAGAGAACCTGGGATCAACTACCAGCAACTATAAGGTAGCCCATCTCCAGTTCCCGGGGATCAGACAGACAGACAGACAGACAGAGATAAGGATGGCAGGCCTGCCTGGTCTTTCTTTCTTACTTATCCTTTTTAAAACATGTTTATTTCTTTATTTATGTATTTATTAGATATAAGTACATTGTAGCTGTCTTCAGACACTCCAGAAGAGTGTGTCAGATTCTGGAGAATCTAAATCCCTCTTATGGTCTGCATATGATGTACATAAACACAGCCTCACATATACTTCTAAAAATTTAAAGATGGGTGGGGCCACTGTAAGGGCTCAACAATTAACAGCATTGTCTCCTCTTCCAGAGAACCTGGGATCAAGTACCAGCAAAAATATGGTGGCCCATCTCCAGTTTCAGGGGATCAGACAGACAGACAGACAAACAGACAAGGATGGCAGGCCTGCCTGGTTTTTCTTTCTTTCTTATCCTTTTTAAAACATGTTTATTTATTTATTTATGTATTTATTAGATATAAGTACACTGTAGCTGTCTTCAGACACTCCGAAGAGGGATCAGATTCTGGAGAATGTAAATCCCTCTTATGGTCTGCATATGATGTACATAAACACAGCCTCACAAATACTTCTAAAAATTTAAAGATGGGTGGTGCCACTGAAAGGGCTCAAAAATTTACAGCCTTGTCTCCTCTTGCAGAGAATCTGGGATCAACTACCAGCAACTATATGGTGGCCCACTCCAGTTCCAGGGTATCAGACAGACAGACAGACAGACAGAGATAAGGATGGCAGGCCTTCCTGGTCTTTCTTTTTTTCTTATCCTTTTTAATAATGCTTATTTATTTATTTATTTATGTATTTATTAGATATAAGTACACTGTAGCTGTCTTCAGACACTCCAGAAGAGAGTGTCAGATTCTGGAGAATCTAAATCCCTCTTATTGTCTGCATATGATGTACATAAACACAGCCTCACATTTACTTCTAAAAATTAAAGATGGGTGTTGCCACTGAACGGCTCAAAAATTAACAGCATTGTCTCCACTTCCAGAGAACCTGAGATCAACTACCAGCAACTATATGGTGGCCCATCTCCTGTTCCAGGGGATCAGACAGAGAGACAGACATACAGACAGATAGAGATAAGGATGGCAGGCCTGCTTCGTCTTTCTTTCTTTCTTATCCTTTTTAAGAAATGTTTATTTATTTATTTATGTATTTATTAGATATAAGTACACTGTAGCTGTCTTCAGACATCAGGAAGAAGGTGTCAGATTCTGGAGAATCTAAATCCCTCTTATGGTCTGAATATGATGTACATAAACACAGACTCACATTTACTTCCAAAAATTAAAGATGTGTGGGGCCACTGTATGGGCTCAACCATTAACAGCATTGTCTCCTCTTCCAGAGAACCTGGGATCAACTACCAGCAACTATATGGTGGCCCATCTCCAGTTCCAGAGGATCAGACAGAGAGACAGACAGACAGACATATAGAGATAACGAAGGCAGGCCTGCCTGGTCTTTCTTTCTTATCCTTTTTAAGAAATGTTTATTTACTTATTTATGTATTTATTAGATAAAAGTACACTGTAGCTATCTTCAGACACTCCAGAAGAGGGTGTCAGATTCTGGAGAATCTAAATCCCTCTTATGGTCTGCATATGATGTACATAAACACAGCCTCACATATACTTCTAAAAATTTACAGATGGGTGGAGCCACTGAAAGGGCTCAACAATTAACCGCATTGTCTCCTCTTCCAGAGAACCTGGGTTCAACTTCATGCACCTATATGGTGGCCCATCTCCAGTTCCAGGGTATCAGACAGATAGACAGACAGACAGACAGAGAGACAGAGATAAGGAAGGCAGGCCTCCCTGGTCTTTCTTTCTTTCTTATCCTTTTTAAAAAATGTTTATTTATATATTTATTTATTTATTTATTTATTTATTTATTTATTAGATATAAGTACACTGTGTCTGTCTTCAGACACTCCAGAAGATGGTGTCAGATTCTGGAGAATCTAAATCTCTCTTATGGTCTGTATATGATGTACATAAACACAGCCTCACATATACTTCAAAAATTTAAAGATGTATGGGGTCACTGAAAGGGCTCAACAATTAACAGCATTATCTCCTCTTCCAGACAACCTGGGATCAACTACCAGCAACTATATGGTGGCTCATCTCCAGTTCTAAGGTATCAGACAGAAAGACAGACAGACAGACAGACAGACAGACAAGGGTGGCAGGCCTGCCTGGTTTTTTTTCTTTCTCATCCTTTTTAAAAATGTTTATTTATTTATTTATGTATTTATTAAATATAAGTACACTTTAGCGGTCTTCAGACACTCCAGGAGAGGGTGTCAGATTCTGGATAATCTAAATCCCTCTTATGGTGTGCATATGATGTACATAAACACAGACTCACATTTACTTCCAAAAATTTAAAGATGTGTGGGGCCACTGAAAGGGCTCAACAATTAACAGCATTGTCTCCTCTTCCAGAGAACCTGGGATCAACTACCAGCAACTATATTGTGGCCCATCTCCAGTTCCAGTGGATCAGAAAGACAGACAGACAGACAGACAGAGATAAGGATGCCAGGCCTGCCTGGTCTTTCTTTATTTCTTATCCTTTAAAAAAATGTTTATTTATTTATTTATTTATTTATTTATTTATTTATTTATTAGATATAAGTACACTGTAGCTGCCTTCAGACACTCCAGAAGAGGGTTTCAGATTCTGGAGAATCTAAATCCCTCTTATGGTCTGCATATGATGTACATAAACACAGCCTCACATATACTTCTAAAAATTTAAAGATTGGTGGGACCACTGAAAGGGCTCAACAATTACCATCACTGTCTCCACTTCCAGAGAACCTGGTATCAACTATCAGCAACTATATAGTGGCCCACCTCCAGTTCCAGGGGATCAGACAGACTGTCAGACAGACAGACAGAGATAAGGATGGCAGGCTTGCCTGGTCTTTCTTTCTTTCTTATCCTTTTGAAAAAATGTTTGCTTATTTTTTTATTTATGTATTTATTAGATATAAGTACACTCTAGCTGTCTTCAGACACTCCAGAAGACGGTGTCAGATTCTGGAGAATCTAAATCCCTCTTTTGGCCTGCATATTATGTACATAAACACAGACTCACGTATACTTCTAAAAATTTAAAGATGTGTGGGGCCACTGAGAAGAATGGGAGGGTAGGGAAGTGGGGGGAGGTATGGGGGACTTTTGGGATAGCATTGGAAATGTAATTGAGGAAAATATGTAATAAAAAAAAAACAGTGAAAAACAAAACAAAACAATTAAGAGCATTGTCTCCTCTTCTAGAGAATCTGGGATCAACTACCAGCAACTATATGGTGGCCCTTCTCCAGTTCCAGGGTATCAGACAGACAGACAGACAGACAGACAGACAGACAGAGATAAGGATGGCAGGCCTGCCTGGTCTTTCTTTCTTTCTTATCCTTTTTAAAAAAATGTTTATTTATATATTTATTTATTTATTTATTTATTTATTTATTTATTTATTTATTTATTAGATATAAGTAAACTGTAGCTATCTTTAGACACTCCAGAAGAGGGTGTCAGATTCTGGAGAATCTAAATCCCTCTTACGATCTGCATATGATGTATATAAACACAGCCTCACATTTTCTTCTAAAAATTTAAAGATGGGTGTGGCTTGGAATAAGATGAGTAACCCTGAAAAAGTCAAAAAATGAAAAATCACACTGTAGGATTTGGAATATGGTGAGAAACCCTGAAAAAGTCGAAAAATGAGAAAAGCATGCAGGAGTACCTGGAATATGGTGAGAAACACTGAAAAAGTCTTAAATGAGAATATCACACTCTAGGACTTGGAATATGGTGAGAAACCCTGAAAATGTCGAAAAATGAGAAAATCATGCAGTAGGACCCAGAATATGGTGAGAAACCCTGAAAAAAAAGTCAAAAAATAAAAAAAATCACGCAGTAGGACCTGGAAGCTGGTGAGAAACCCTGAAAAAGTCGAAAAATGAGAAAATCAATCTGTAGGATCTGGAATATGGTGAGAAACCCTGAAAAATTCGAAAAAAGCAAAAATCACACTCTAGGACTTGGAATATGTTGAGAAACCCTGAAAAAGTCAAAAAATGAGAAAATCACACTGTAGGACTTGGAATATGGTGAGAAACCCTGAAAAAGTCGAAAAATGAGAAAATCACACTGTAGGACTTGGAATATGGTGAGAAACCCTGAAAAAGTCGAAAAATGAGAAAATCACGCAGTAGGACCTGGGATTTGGTGAGAAACACTGAAAAAGTCTTAAAATAGAAAATCACACTGTAGTACTTGGAATATGGTGAAAAATACTGAAAAAGTCTTAAAATGAGAAAATCACACCTTAGGACCTGGAATATGGTGAGAAACCCTGAAAAGGTCAAAAAATGAGAAAAATCACAATGTAGTACATGGAATATGGGTAGAAACTCTGAAAAAGTCGCAAATTATAAAATGACAGTGTAGGGCCTGGAATATGTTGAGAAAACCAGAAATATTCGAAAAATGAGAAAATGACAATGTAGAACCTGGAATACCGTAAGAAACCCTGAAAAAGTTAAAAAATGAGAAAATCACACTCTAGGACTGGAATATGGTGAGAAACCCTGAAACATCGAAAAATGAGAAAATCATGTAGTAAGACCCAGAATATGGTGAGAAATCCTGAAAAAAGTCGAAAAATGTGAAAATCACGCAGTAGGACCTGGAAGCTGGTGAGAAACCCTGAAAAAGTCGAAAAATGAGAAAATCAAACTGTAGGACCTGGAATATGTTGAGAAACCCTGAAAAATACGAAAAAGGCAAAAATCACACTCTAGGACTTGGAATATGATGAGAAACTGTGAAAAAGTCAAAAAATGAAAAAATCACACTGTAGTACCTGGAATATGGTGAGAAACACTAAAAAAGTATTAAAATGAGAAAATCACCCAGTAGGACCTGGAATGAGGTGAGAAACCCTGAAACAGTCGAAATATAAGAAAATCAAACTTGTAGTACATGCAATATGGTGACAAACACTGAAAAAGTCGAAAAATGAGAATATCACACTCTAGGATTTGGAATATGATGAGAAACCCTGAAAAATTAAAAAAATGAGAAAATCACACTGTAGGACTTGGAATATGGTGAGAAACCCTCAAAAAGTCGAAAAATGAGAAAATCATGCACTAGGTTCCAGAATATGATGAGAAACACAGAAAAAGTCTTAAAATGAGAAAATCACACTGTAGGACCTGGAATATGGTAAGAAACCCTGAAAATGTCAAAAAATGAGAAAATGACACTGTAGGAGCTGGAATATGGTGAGAAGTCATGAAAAAGTCAAAAAAAAAAAAAGAAATACACACTTGTAGGACTTGCAATATGGTGAGAGACCCTGAAAAAGTCTTAAAATGAGAAAATCACACTGTAGGACTTGGGATATGGTGAGAAACCCTGAAAAGGTCGAAAAATTAGAAAATCAAACTGTAGTACCTGGTATATGGTGAGAAACACTAAAAAAGTATTAAAATGAGAAAATCACACAGTAGGACCTGGAATATGGTGAGAAACCCTGAAACAGTTCAAAAATAAGAAAATAAAACTTGTAGTACATGCAATATGGTGAGAAACACTGAAAAAGTCGAAAAATGAGAATATCACACTCTAGGACTTGGAATATGATAAGAAACCCAGAAAAAGTCTAAAAATGAGAAAATCACACTGTAGGACTTGGAATATGGTGAGAAACCCTGAAAAAGTCGAAAAATGAGAAAATCATACTGTAGTACCTAGAATATGGTGAGAAACACTGAAAAAGTCTAAAAATAAGATAAAACTTGTAGTACCTGAAATATGATGAGAAACCCTGAAAAAGTCAAAAAATTAGAAAATCAAATTGTAGGAACTGGAATATGCTGAGAATCCCTGAAAAATTCGAAAAATGCGAAAATCACACTCTAGGACTTGGAATACGATGAGAAACCCTGAAAAAGTCAAAAAATGAGAAAATCACACTGTAGTACCTGGAATATGGTGAGAAACACTGAAAAAGTCTAAAAATAAGATAAAACTTGTAGTACCTGAAATATGGTGAGGAACCCTAAAAAAGTCGAAAAATGAGAAAATCACACTGTAGGACTTCGAATATGATGAGAAACCGTGAAAAAGTAAAAAAATGAGAAAAATACACTGTAGGAGCTGGAATATGGAGAGAAACCCTGAAAAGGTTAAAATTTAGAATATCACAATTGTAGGACCTCCAATATGGTGAGAAACCCTGAAAAAGTTGAAAAATGAGAAAACCACACTGTAGGACCTGGAATATGGTGAGAAACACTGAAAAATTCAAAAAATGAGAAAATCACACAGTAGGACCTAAATATGGTGAGAAACCGTGAAACAGTCGAAATATAAGAAAATCAAACTTGAAGTACCTGCAATATGGTGAGAAACCCTGAAAAAGTCGAAAAATGAAAAAATCACACTGTAGGATTTGGAATATGATGAGAAACCATGAAAAAGTCAAAAATGAGAAAAATATACTGTAGGAGTTGGAATGTGGTGAGAAAAACTGAAAAAGGCGAAGAATAAGAAAATCACACAAGTAGGACCTCCAATATGGTGAGAAACCCTGAAAAAGTCGAAAAATGAGAAAATTACAGAGTAGGACATGGAATATGGTAAGAAACCCTTTAAAAGTCTGAAAAAGAGAAAATCACACTGTAGGATTTGGAATATGATGAGAAAACCTGAAAAAGTCAAAAAATGAGAAAATCACACTGTAGTACCTGGAATATTGTGAGAAAACACTGAAAAAGTCTAAAAATGAGAAAATCACACAGTAGGACTTGGAATATGGTGAGAAACCCTGAAACAGTCGAAAAATAAGAAAATCAAACTTGTAGTACCTGCAATATGGTGAGAAAACCTGAAAAAGTCGACAAATGAGAAAATCATACTGTAGGACCTGCAATAGGGTGAGAAATTCTGAAAAAGTCAAAAAATGAGAAAATCACACTGTAGGACTTGGAATATGATGAGAAAACCTGAAAAAATCTAAAAATGAGAAAATCACACTGTAGGAGCTGGAATATGGTGAGAAACCCTGAAAAGTCAAAAAAAGAGAAAAATCACACTGTAGGACCTGGAATATGGTGAGAAAACATGAAAAATTCAAAAAGGAGAAAATCACACTCTAGGACTTGGAATATGATGAGAAAACCTGAAAAAGTCCAAAAATGAGAAAATCACACTGTAGGACTTCGAATATGGTGAGAAACTCTGAAAAAGTCAAAAAATGAGAAAATCACCCTGTAGGACTTGGAATATGGTGAGAAACCCTGAAAAAGTCAAAAAATGAGAAAAATCACACTGTAATACATGGAATATGGTGAGAAACTCTGAAAAAGTCGCAAATTAGAAAATGACAGTGTAGGACCTGGAATATGTTGAGAAAACCTGAAATATTCAAAAAATGAGAAAATGACAATGTAGAACCTGGAATAAGTAAGAAACCCCGAAAATTTTAAAAAAAGAGAAAATCGCACTGTAGGACCTGGAATATGGTGAGAAACAGTGAAAAAGTCAAAAAATGAGAATATCACACTCTAGGACTTGGAATATGGTGAGAAACCCTGAAAAAGTCAAAACATGAGAAATTCATGCAGTAGGACCCAGAATATGGTGAGAAACCCTGAAAGAAGTCGGAAAATGAGAAAATCAGGCAGTAGGACTTGGAAGCTAGTGAGAAACCCTGAAAAAGACGAAAAGTGAGAATAACAAACTGTAGGACCTGGAATATGTTGAGAAACCCTGAAAAATTCGAAAAAAAGAAAAAATCACACTCTAGGACTTGGAATGTGATGAGAAATCCTGAAAAAGTAAAAAAATGAGAAAATCACACTGTAGTACCTGGAATATGGTAAAAAAGTATTAAAATGAGAAAATCACACAGTAGGACCTGGAATATGGTGAGAAACTCTGAATAAGTCGAAAACATGAGAAAATCACGCAGTAGCCTGGAATATGGTGAGAAACCCTGAAAAAGTCGAAAAATGAGAAAATCACGCAGTAGTACCTGGAATATGGTGAGAAACACTGAAAAAGTCTTAAAATGAGAAAATCACACTGTAGGACCTGGAATATGGTGAGAAACTCTGAAAATGTTGAAAAATAAGAAATTCACACTTGTAGGACCTGCAATATGGTGAGAAACCCTGAAAAAGTCAAAAAATGAGAAAATCACACTGTAGGACTTGGAATAAAATGAGAAACCGTGAAAAGACAAAAAATGACAAAAGTACACGGTAGGAGATGGAATATGGAGAGAAACCGTTAAAAAGTAGAAAAATAAGATATACACACTTGTAGGACATGCAATATGGTGAGAGACCCTGAAAAAGTCTTAAATGAGAAAATCACACTGTAGTACCTGGAATATGGTGAGAAACCCTGAAAAAGTCCAAAAATAAGAAATTCACACGTGTAGGACCTGCAATATGGTGAGAAACCCTGAAAAAGTTGAAAAATGAGAAAATCACACTGTAGGACTTGGAATAAGATGAGACACCCTGAAAAAGTCAAAAAATGAGAAAATTTCACTGTAGGACTTGGAATAAGATGAGAAACCCTGAAAAAGTTGAAAAATGAGAAAATCACAATGTAGAAGATGGAATATGGTGAGCAATCCTGAAAAAGTCAAAAAATGAGAAAATCACACTGTGGAACCTGGAATATGGTGAGAAACTCTGAAAAAGGCGAAAAATTGGAAAAATCACACTCTAGGACTGGGAATATGATGAGAAACCCTGAAAAAGTCAAAAATGAGAAAATCAGACTGTAGTAGCTGGAATATGGTGAGAAACATTGAAAAAGTCTCAAAATGAGAAAATCACACAGTTGGACCTGCAATATGGTGAGAAAAACTGAAACAGTCGAAATATAAGAAAATCAAACTTGTAGTCCCTGCAATATGGTGAGAAACCCTGAAAAATTCCAAAAATGAGAAAATCACACTGTAAGATTTAGAATATGATGAGAAACACTGAAAAAGTCAAAAAATGAGAAAAATACACTGTAGAAGCTGGAATATGGTGAGCAAACCCTGAAAAAGTCGAAAAATAAGAAAATCACACTTGTAGAACCTCCAATATGTTGAGAAACCCTGAAAAAGTCTTAAAATGAGAAAATCACACTGTAGGACTTGGAATAAGATGAGAAACCCTAAAAAAGTCAAAAAATGAGAAAAATACACTGAAGGAGTTGGAATATGTTGAGAAACCCTGAAAAAGTCTTAAAATGAGAAAATCACACTGTAGGACCTGGAATATGGTGAGAAACCCTGAAATATCGAAAAATAAGAAAATCAAACTTGTAGTACCTGTAATATGGTGAGAAACCCTGAAAAAGTCAAAAAATGAGAAAATCACAATATAGGACTTGGAATAAGATGAGAATCTGTGAAAAAGACAAAAAAATGACAAAAACACACTGTAGGAGCTTGGATATGGTGAGAAACCCTGAAAAAGTCCAAAAATAAGAAATTCACACTTGTAGGACCTGCAATATGGTGAGAAACCCTGAAAAAGTCGAAGAATGAGAAAATCACACTGTAGGAGTTGGAATATGGTGAGAAACCCTGAAAAAGTCGAAAAATGAGAAAATCATGGACTAGGACCCAGAATATGATGACAAACACAGAAAAAGTCTTAAAATGAGAAAATCACACTGTAGGACCTGGAATATGGTAAGAAACCCTGTAAATGTCGAAAAATGAGAAAATGACACTGTAGGAGCTGGAATATGGTGAGAAGTCCTGAAAAAAGCCAAAAAAAAAAAAAAAAAAGAAATACAAACTTGTAGGACTTGTAGGACTTGCAATATGTTGAGAGACCCTGAAAAAGTCTTAAAATGAGAAAATCACACTGTAGGACTTGGAATATGATGAGAAACCCTGAAAAATTCAAAAAATGAGAAAATCACACTGTAGTACCTGGTATATGGTGAGAAACACTAAAAAAGTATTAAAATGAGAAAATCACACTGTAGGACCTGGAATATGGTGAGAAACCCTGAAACAGTCCAAAAATAAGAAAATAAAACTTGTAGTACATGCAATATGGTGAGAAACACTGAAAAAGTCGAAAAATGAGAATATCACACTGTAGGACTTGGAATATGGTGAGAAACCCTGAAAAAGACGAAAAATGAGAAAATCACACTGTAGTACATGGAATATGGTGAGAAACACTGAAAAAGTCTAAAAATAAGATAAAACTTGTAGTACCTGAAATATGGTGAGAAACCCTGAAAAAGTCAAAAAATTAGAAAATCAAATTGTAGGAACTGGAATATGCTGAGAATCACTGGAAATTTCGAAAATGCGAAAATCACACTCTAGGACTTGGAATACGATGAGAAACCCTGAAAAAGTCAAAAAAATGAGAAAATCACACTGTAGTACCTGGAGTATGGTGAGAAACACTGAAAAAGTCTAAAAATAAGATAAAACTTGTAGTACCTGAAATATGGTGAGAAACCCTGAAAGAGTCGAAAAATGAGAAAATCACACTGTAGGACTTCGAATATGATGAGAAACCGTGAAAAAGTAAAAAAATAAGAAAAATACACTGTAGGAACTGGAATATGGAGAGAAACCCTGAAAAGGTTAAAAAATTAGAAAATCACAATTGTAGGACCTCCAATATGGTGAGAAACCCTGAAAAAGTCGAAAAATGAGAAAAACACACTGTAGGACCTGGAATATGGTGAGAAACACTGAAAAATTCAAAAAATGAGAAAATCACACAGTAGGATTTGAAATATGGAGAGAAACCGTGAAACAGTCGAAATATAAGAAAATCAAACTTGAAGTACCTGCAATATGGTGAGAAACCCTGAAAAAGTTGAAAAATGAAAAAATCACACTGTAGGATTTGGAATATGATGAGAAACCATGAAAAAGTCAAAAATGAGAAAAATATACTGTAGGAGTTGGAATGTGGTGAGAAAACCTGAAAAAGTCGAAGAATAAGAAAATCACACAAGTAGGACCTCCAATATGGTGAGAAACCCTGAAAAAGTCGAAAAATGAGACAATTACAGACTAGGATATGGAATATGGTAAGAAACCCTTTAAAAGTCGGAAAAAGAGAAAATCACACTGTAGGATTTGGAATATGATGAGAAAACCTGAAAAAGTCAAAAAATGAGAAAATCACACTATAGTACCTGGAATATTGTGAGAAAACACTGAAAAAGTCTAAAAATGAGAAAATCACACAGTAGGACTTGGAATATGGTGAGAAATCCTGAAACAGTCGAAAAATAAGAAAATCAAACTTGTAGTACCTGCAATATGGTGAGAAAACCTGAAAAAGTTGAAAAATGAGAAAATCATACTGTAGGACCTGCAATAGGTGAGAAATTCTGAAAAAGTCAAAAAATGAGAAAATCACACTGTAGGACTTGGAATATGATGAGAAAACCTGAAAAAATCTAAAAATGAGAAAATCACACTGTAGGAGCTGGAATATGGTGAGAAACCCTGAAAAGTCAAAAAAAGAGAAAAATCACACTGTAGGACCTGGAATATGGTGAGAAACCCTGAAAAAGTCAAAAAATGAGAAAAATCACACTGTAGTACCTGGAATATGATGAGAAACACTGAAAAAGTCTAAAAATAAGATAAAACTTTTAGTACCTGAAATATGGTGAGAAACCCTGAAAAAGTCGAAAAATGAGATCACACTGTAGGACTTCGAATATGATGAGAAACCGTGAAAAAGTAAAAAAAAATGAGAAAAATACACTGTAGGAGATGGAATATGGAGAGAAACCCTGAAAAGGTTAAAAAATTAGAAAATCACAATTGTAGGACCTCCAATATGGTGAGAAACCCTGAAAAAGTCGAAAAATGAGAAAAGCACACTGTAGGACCTGGAATATGGTGAGAAACACTGAAAAATTCAAAAAATGAGAAAATCACACAGTAGGACGTGAAATATGGAGAGAAACCATGAAAGAGTCGAAATATAAGAAAATCAAACTTAAAGTACCTGCAATATGTTGAGAAACCCAGAAAAAGTCGAAAAATGAAAAAATCACACTGTAGTACCTGGAATATTGTGAGAAAACACTGAAAAAGTCTAAAAATGAGAAAATCACACTGTAGGACTTGGAATATGATGAGAAAACCTGAAAAAAAATCTAAAAATGAGAAAATCACACTGTAGGAGCTGGAATATGGTGAGAAACCCTGAAAAGTCAAAAAAAGAGAAAAAAAACACTGTAGGACCTGGAATATGGTGAGAAAACATGAAAAAGTCAAAAAAGGAGAAAATCACACTCTAGGACTTGGAATATGATGAGAAAACCTGAAAAAGTCCAAAAATGAGAAAATCACACTGTAGGACTTGGAATATGGTGAGAAACCCTGAAAAAGTCAAAAAATGAGAAAAATCACACTGTAGTACATGGAATATGGTGAGAAACTCTGAAAAAGTCGCAATTTAGAAAATGCCAGTGTAGGACCTGGAATATGTTGAGAAAACCTGAAATATTCAAAAAATGACAAAATGACAATGTAGAACCTGGAATAAGGTTAGAAACCCCGAAAATTTTTAAAAAAGAGAATATCACACTCTAGGACTTGGAATATGGTGAGAAACCCTGAAAAAGTCAAAACATGAGAAATTCATGCAGTAGGACCCAGAATATGGTGAGAATCCCTGAAAGAAGTCAGAAAATGAGAAAATCACGCAGTAGGACCTGGAAGCTAGTGAGAAACCTGAAAAAGACGAAAAATGAGAATAACAAACTGTAGGACCTGGAATATGTTGAGAAACCCTGAAAAATTCGAAAAAAGCAAAAATCTCACTCTAGGACTTGGAATGTGATGAGAAACCCTGAAAAAGTAAAAAAATGAGAAAATTACACTGTAGTACCTGGAATATGGTGAGAAACACTAAAAAAATATTAAAATGAGGAAATCACACAGTAGGACCTGGAATATGGTGAGAAACTCTGAAAAAGTCGAAAACATGAGAAAATCACGCAGTAGTACCAGGAATATTGTGAGATACCCTGAAAAAGTCGAAAAATGAGAAAATCACACTGTAGGACCTGGAATATGGTGAGAAACTCTGAAAATGTCGAAAAATAAGAAATTCACACTTGTAGGACCTGCAATATGGTGAGAAACCCTGAAAAAGTCAAAAAATGAGAAAATCACACTGTAGGACTTGGAATAAAATGAGAAACCGTGAAAAAGACAAAAAATGACAAAAGTACACGGTAGGAGATGGAATATGGAGAGAAACCGTTAAAAAGTAGAAAAATAAGATATACACACTTGTAGGACATGCAATATGGTGAGAGACGCTGAAAAAGTCTTAAATGAGAAAATCACACTGTAGTACCTGGAATATGGTGAGAAACCCTGAAAAAGTCCAAAAATAAGAAATTCACACGTGTAGGACCTGCAATATGGTGAGAAACCCTGAAAAAGTCGAAAAATGAGAAACTCACACTGTAGGACTTGGAATAAGATGAGACACCCTGAAAAAGTCAAAAAATGAGAAAATTTCACTGTAGGACTTGGAATAAGATGAGAAACCTGAAAAAGTTGAAAAATGAGAAAATCACAATGTAGAAGATGGAATATGGTGAGCAATCCTGAAAAAGTCAAAAAATGAGAAAATCACACTGTGGAACCTGGAATATGGTGAGAAACTCTGAAAAAGGCGAAAAATTGGAAAAATCACACTCTAGGACTTGGAATATGATGAGAAACCCTGAAAAAGTCAAAAATGAGAAAATCACACTGTAGTAGCTGGAATATGGTGAGAAACACTGAAAAAGTCTCAAAATGGGAAAATCACACAGTAGGACCTGCAATATGGTGAGAAACACTGAAACAGTCGAAAAATAAGAAAATCAAACTTGTAGTACCTGCAATATGGTGAGAAACCCTGAAAAATTCCAAAAATTAGAAAATCACACTGTAGGATTTAGAATATAATAAGAAACCGTGAAAAAAGTCAAACAATGAGAAAAATACACTGTAGAAGCTGGAATATGGTGAGTAAACCCTGAAAAAGTTGAAAAATAAAAAAATCACACTTGTAGAACCTACAATATGGTGAGAAACCCTGAAAAAGTCAAAAAATGAGAAAATCACACTGTAGGACCTGGAATATGTTCAGAAACCCTGAAAAAGTCTTAAAATGAGAAAATAATACTGTAGGACTTGGAATAAGATGAGAAACCCTAAAAAAGTCGAAAATGAGAAAAATACACTGAAGGAGTTGGAATATGTTGAGAAACCCAAAAAAAGTCTTAAAATGAGAAAATCACACCTGTAGGACCTGGAATATGGTGAGATACTCTGAAAAAGTCGAAAAAAGAGAAAATCACACTCTAGGACTTGGAATATGATGAGAAACCCTGAAAGAGTCAAAAAATGAGAAAATCACACTATAGTACCTGGAATATGGTGAGAAACCCTGAAAACGTCTAAAAATGAGAAAATCAAAAAGTAGGACCTGGAATATGGGTGAGAACCCTGAAAGATCGAAAAATAAGAAAATCAAACTTGTAGTACCTGCAATATGTTGAGAAACCCTGAAAAAGTCAAAAATTGAGAAAATCACAATATAGGACTTGGAATAAGATGAATAACCGTGAAAAAGACAAAAAATGACAAAAACACACTGTAGGAGCTGGAATATGGTGAGAAACCCTGAAAAAGTCCAAAAATAAGAAATTCACACTTGTAGGACCTGCAATATGGTGAGAAACCCTGACAAAGTCGAAAAATGAGAAAATCACACTGTAGGACTGGGAATAAGATGAGACACACTGAAAAAATCAAAAAATGAGAAAATTTCACTGTAGGACTTGGAATAAGATGAGAAACCCTGAAAAAGTTGAAAAATGAGAAAATCACAATGTAGAAGATGGAATATGGTGAGCAATCCGAAAAAGTCAAAAAATGAGAAAATCACGCTGTAGGACCTGAATATGGTGAGAAACTCTGAAAAAGTCGAAAAAAGAGAAAATCACACTTAGGACTTGGAATATGATGAGAAACCCTGAAAAAGTCAAAAAATGAGAAAATCAAACAGTAGGACCGGGAATATGGTGAGAAACCCTGAAAGATTGAAAAATAAGAAAATCAAACTTGTAGTACCTGCAATATGGTGAGAAACCCTGAAAAAGTCAAAAAATGAGAAAATCACAATATAGGACTTGGAATAAGATGAGAAACCGTGAAAAAGACAAAAAATGACAAAAACACACTGTAGGAGCTGGAATATGGTGAGAAACCCTGAAAAAGTCCAAAAATAAGAAATTCATACTTGTAGGACCTGCAATATGATTTGGAATATGATGAGAAACCATGAAAAAGTCAAAAATGAGAAAAATATACTGTAGGAGTTGGAATGTGGTGAGAAAACCTGAAAAAGTCGAAGAATAAGAAAATCACACAAGTAGGACCTCCAATATGGTGAGACGAAAACCCTGAAAAAAGTCGAAAATGAGACAATTACAGACTAGGACATGGAATATGGTAAGAAACCCTTTAAAAGTCGGAAAAAGAGAAAATCACACTGTAGATTTGGAATATGATGAGAAAACCTGAAAAAGTCAAAAAATGAGAAAATCACACTGTAGTACCTGGAATATTGTGAGAAAACACTGAAAAAGTCTAAAAATGAGAAAATCACACAGTAGGACTTGGAATATGGTGAGAAATCCTGAAACAGTCGAAAAATAAGAAAATCAAACTTGTAGTACCTGCAATATGGTGAGAAAACCTGAAAAAGTCGAAAAATGAGAAAATCATACTGTAGGACCTGCAATAGGTGAGAAATTCTGAAAAAGTCAAAAAATGAGAAAATCACACTGTAGGACTTGGAATATGATGAGAAAACCTGAAAAAATCTAAAAATGAGAAAATCACACTGTAGGAGCTGGAATATGGTGAGAAACCCTGAAAAGTCATAAAAAAGAGAAAAATCACACTGTAGGACCTGGAATATGGTGAGAAACCCTGAAAAAGTCAAAAAATGAGAAAAATCACACTTTAGTACCTGGAATATGGTGAGAAACACTGAAAAAGTCTAAAAATAAGATAAAACTTTTAGTACCTGATATATGGTGAGAAACCCTGAAAAAGTCGAAAAATGAGAAAATCACACTGTAGGACTTCGAATATGATGAGAAAACCGTGAAAAAGTAAAAAAAATGAGAAAAATACACTGTAGGAGCTGGAATATGGAGAGAAACCCTGAAAAGGTTTAAAAAATTAGAAAATCACAATTGTAGGACCTCCAATATGGTGAGAAACCTGAAAAAGTCGAAAAATGAGAAAAACACACTGTAGGACCTGGAATATGGTGAGAAACACTGAAAAATTCAAAAAATGAGAAAATCACACAGTACGACCTGAAATATGGAAAGAAACCATGAAAGAGTCGAAATATAAGAAAAATCAAACTTGAAGTACCTGCAATATGGTGAGAAACCTGAAAAAGTCGAAAAATGAAAAAATCACACTGTAGGATTTGGAATATGATGAGAAACCATGAAAAAGTCAAAAATGAGAAAAATATACTGTAGGAGTTGGAATGTGGTGAGAAAACCTGAAAAAGTCGAAGAATAAGAAAATCACACAAGTAGGACCTCCAATATGGTGGGAAACCCTGAAAAAGTCGAAAAATGAGACAATTACAGACTAGGACATGGAATATGGTTAGAAACCCTTTAAAAGTCGGAAAAAGAGAAAATCACACTGTAGGATTTGGAATATGATGAGAAAACCTGAAAAAGACAAAAAATGAGAAAATCACACTGTAGTACCTGGAATATTGTGAAAAACACTGAAAAAGTCTAAAAATGAGAAAATCACACAGTAGGACTTGGAATATGGTGAGAAACCTGAAACAGTCGAAAAATTACAAACTTGTAGTACCTGCAATATGGTGAGAAAACCTGAAAAAGTCGAAAAATGAGAAAATCATACTGTAGGACCTGCAATAGTGTGAGAAATTCTGAAAAAGTCAAAAAATGAGAAAATCACACTGTAGGACTTGGAATATGATGAGAAAACCTGAAAAAAATCTAAAAATGAGAAAATCACACTGTAGGAGCTGGAATATGGTGAGAAACCCTGAAAAGTCAAAAAAAAGAGAAAAATCACACTGTAGGACCTGGAATATGGTGAGAAAACATGAAAAAGTCAAAAAAGGAGAATATCACACTCTAGGACTTGGAATATGATGAGAAAACCTGAAAAAGTCCAAAAATGAGAAAATCACACTGTAGGACTTGGAATATGGTGAGAAACCCTGAAAAAGTCAAAAAATGAGAAAAATCACACTGTAGTACATGGAATATGGTGAGAAACTCTGAAAAAGTCAAAAAATGAGAAAATCACCCTGTAGGACTTGGAATATGGTGAGAAAAGCTGAAAAAGTCAAAAAATGAGAAAAATCACACTGTAGTACATGGAATATGGTGAGAAACTCTGAAAAAGTCGCAAATTAGAAAATGCCAGTGTAGGACCTGGAATATGTTGAGAAAACCTGAAATATTCAAAAAATGACAAAATGACAATGTAGAACCTGGAATAAGGTAAGAAACCCCGAAAATTTAAAAAAAGAGAAAATCACACTATAGGACCTGGAATATGGTGAGAAACACTGAAAAAGTCAAAAAATGAGAATATCACACTCTAGGACTTGGAATATGGTGAGAAACCCTGAAAAAGTCAAAACATGAGAAATTCATGCAGTAGGACCCAGAATATGGTGAGAAACCCTGAAAGAAGTCGGAAAATGAGAAAATCAGGCAGTAGGACTTGGAAGCTAGTGAGAAACCCTGAAAAAGACGAAAAATGAGAATAACAAACTGTAGGACCTGGAATATGTTGAGAAACCCTGAAAAATTCGAAAAAAGCAAAAATCACACTCTAGGACTTGGAATGTGATGAGAAACCCTGAAAAAGTAAAAAATGAGAAAATTACACTGTAGTACCTGGAATATGGTGAGAAACACTAAAAAAGTATTAAAATGAGAAAATCACACAGTAGGACCTGGAATATGGTGAGAAACTCTGAAAAAGTCGAAAACATGAGAAAATCACGCAGTAGTACCAGGAATATTGTGAGAAACCCTGAAAAAGTCGAAAAATGAGAAAATCACACTGTAGGACCTGGAATATGGTGAGAAACTCTGAAAATGTCGAAAAATAAGAAATTCACACTTGTAGGACCTGCAATATGGTGAGAAACCCTGAAAAAAGTCCAAAAAATGGAAAAATCACACTGTAGGACTTGGAATAAAATGAGAAACCGTGGAAAAAGACAAAAAAATGACAAAAGTACACGGTTGGAGATGGAATATGGAGAGAAACCGTTAAAAAGTAGAAAAATAAGATATACACACTTGTAGGACATGCAATATGGTAAGAGACGCTGAAAAAGTCTTAAAATGAGAAAATCACACTGTAGTACCTGGAATATGGTGAGAAACCCTGAAAAAGTCCAAAAATTAGAAAATCACACTGTAGGATTTAGAATATGATAAGAAACCGTGAAAAAAGTCAAAAAATGAGAAAAATACACTGTAGAAGCTGGAATATGGTGAGTAAACCCTGAAAAAGTTGAAAAATAAAAAAATCACACTTGTAGAACCTACAATATGGTGAGAAACCCTGAAAAAGTCAAAAAATGAGAAAATCACACTGTAGGACCTGGAATATGGTGAGAAACTCTGAAAATGTCGAAAAATAAGAAATTCACACGTGTAGGACCTGCAATATGGTGAGAAACCCTGAAAAAGTCGAAAAATGAGAAAATCACACTGTAGGACTTGGAATAAGATGAGACACCCTGAAAAAGTCAAAAAATGAGAAAATTTCACTGTAGGACTTGGAATAAGATGAGAAACCTGAAAAGTTGAAAAATGAGAAAATCACAATGTAGAAGATGGAATATGGTGAGCAATCCTGAAAAAGTCAAAAAATGAGAAAATCACACTGTGGAACCTGGAATATGGTGAGAAACTCTGAAAAAGGCGAAAAATTGGAAAAATCACACTCTAGGACTTGGAATATGATGAGAAACCATGAAAAAGTCAAAAATGAGAAAATCACACTGTAGTAGCTGGAATATGGTGAGAAACATTGAAAAAGTCTCAAAATGAGAAAATCACACAGTTGGACCTGCAATATGGTGAGAAACACTGAAACAGTCGAAAAATAAGAAAATCAAACTTGTAGTACCTGCAATATGGTGAGAAACCCTGAAAAATTCCAAAAATTAGAAAATCACACTGTAGGATTTAGAATATGATAAGAAACCGTGAAAAAAGTCAAAAAATGAGAAAAATACACTGTAGAAGCTGGAATATGGTGAGTAAACCCTGAAAAAGTTGAAAAATAAAAAAATCACACTTGTAGAACCTACAATATGGTGAGAAACCCTGAAAAAGTCAAAAAATGAGAAAATCACACTGTAGGACCTGGAATATGTTCAGAAACCCTGAAAAATTCTTAAAATGAGAAAATAACACTGTAGGACTTGGAATAAGATGAGAAACCCTAAAAAAGTCGAAATGAAAAAAATACACTGAAGGAGTTGGAATATGTTGAGAAACCCTGAAAAAGTCTTAAAATGAGAAAATCACACTGTAGGACCTGGAATATTGGTGAGATACTCTGAAAAAGTCGAAAAAAGAGAAAATCACACTCTAGGACTTGGAATATGATGAGAAACCCTGAAAGAGTCAAAAAATGAGAAAATCACACTATAGTACCTGGAATATGGTGAGAAACCCTGAAACGTCTAAAAATGAGAAAATCAAAAAGTAGGACCTGGAATATGGTGAGAAACCCTGAAAGATCGAAAAATAAGAAAATCAAACTTGTAGTACCTGCAATATGTTGAGAAACCCTGAAAAAGTCAAAAATTGAGAAAATCACAATATAGGACTTGGAATAAGATGAATAACCGTGAAAAAGACAAAAAATGACAAAAACACACTGTAGGAGCTGGAATATGGTGAGAAACCCTGAAAAAGTCCAAAAATAAGAAATTCACACTTGTAGGACCTGCAATATGGTGAGAAACCCTGACAAAGTCGAAAAATGAGAAAATCACACTGTAGGACTGGGAATAAGATGAGACACACTGAAAAAATCAAAAAATGAGAAAATTTCACTGTAGGACTTGGAATAAGATGAGAAACCCTGAAAAAGTTGAAAATGAGAAAATCACAATGTAGAAGATGGAATATGGTGAGCAATCCGAAAAAGTCAAAAAATGAGAAAATCACGCTGTAGGACCTGGAATATGGTGAGAAACTCTGAAAAAGTCGAAAAAAGAGAAAATCACACTTAGGACTTGGAATATGATGAGAAACCCTGAAAAAGTCAAAAAATGAGAAAATCAAACAGTAGGACCGGGAATATGGTGAGAAACCCTGAAAGATTGAAAAATAAGAAAATCAAACTTGTAGTACCTGCAATATGGTGAGAAACCCTGAAAAAGTCAAAAAATGAGAAAATCACAATATAGGACTTGGAATAAGATGAGAAACCGTGAAAAGACAAAAAATGACAAAAACACACTGTAGGAGCTGGAATATGGTGAGAAACCCTGAAAAAGTCCAAAAATAAGAAATTCATACTTGTAGGACCTGCAATATGGTGAGAAACCCTGAAAAAGTCGAAAAATGAGAAAATCACACTGTAGGACTTGGAATATGGTAAGAAACCCTGAAAAAGTCGAAAAATGAGAAAATCATGCACTAGGACCCAGAATATGATGAGAAACACAGAAAAAGTCTTAAAATGAGAAAATCACCCTGTAGGACCTGGAATATGGTAAGAAACACTGAAAATGTCGAAAAATGAGAAAATAAAACTGTAGGAGCTGGAATATGGTGAGAAGTCCCTGAAAAAGTCCAAAAAAAAAAAAAAAAAGAAATATACACTTGTAAGACTTGCAATATGGTTAGAGACCCTGAAAAAGTCGAAAAATGAGAAAATCACACTGTAGGACCTGGAATATGGTGAGAAACTCTGAAAATGTCGAAAAATAAGAAATTCACACTTGTAGGACCTGCAATATGGTGAGAAACCCTGAAAAAGTCAAAAAATGAGAAAATCACACTGTAGGACTTGGAATAAAATGAGAAACCGTGAAAAAGACAAAAAATGACAAAAGTACACGGTAGGAGATGGAATATGGAGAGAAACCGTTAAAAAGTAGAAAAATAAGATATACACACTTGTAGGACATGCAATATGATGAGAGACGCTGAAAAAGTCTTAAAATGAGAAAATCACACTGTAGTACCTGGAATATGGTTAGAAACCCTGAAAAAGTCCAAAAATAAGAAATTCACACGTGTAGGACCTGCAATATGGTGAGAACCCTGAAAAAGTCGAAAAATGAGAAAATCACACTGTAGGACTTGGAATAAGATGAGACACCCTGAAAAAGTCAAAAAAATGAGAAAATTTCACTGTAGGACTTGGAATAAGATGAGAAACCTGAAAAAGTTGAAAAATGAGAAAATCACAATGTAGAAGATGGAATATGGTGAGCAATCCTGAAAAAGACAAAAAATGAGAAAAATCACACTGTGGAACCTGGAATATGGTGAGAAACCCTGAAAAAGTCTTAAAATGAGAAATCACACTGTAGGACTTGGAATAAGATGAGAAACCCTAAAAAAGTCGAAAATGAGAAAAATACACTGAAGGAGTTCGAAAATGTTGAGAAACCCTGAAAAAGTCTTAAAATGAGAAAATCACACTGTAGGACCTGGAATATGGTGAGATACTCTGAAAAAGTCGAAAAAAGAGAAAATCACACTCTAGGACTTGGAATATGATGAGAAACCCTGAAAAAGTCAAAAAAATGAGAAAATCACATTATAGTACCTGGAATATGGTGAGAAACCCTGAAAGATCAAAAATAAGAAAATCAAACTTGTAGTACCTGCAATATGTTGAGAAACCCTGAAAAAGTCAAAAATTGAGAAAATCACAATATAGGACTTGGAATAAGATGAGAACCGTGAAAAATACAAAAAATGACAAAAACACACTGTATGAGCTGGAATATGGTGAGAAACCCTAAAAAAGTCCAAAAATAAGAAATTCACACTTGTAGGACCTGCAATATGGTGAGAAACCCTGACAAAGTCGAAAAATGAGAAAATCACACTGTAGGACTTGGAATAAGATGAGACACACTGAAAAAATCAAAAAATGAGAAAATTTCACTGTAGGACTTGGAATAAGATGAGAAACCCTGAAAAAGTTGATAAATGAGAAAATCACAATGT